>NW_028263376.1:6912658-7060158 GCF_051168715.1 Poecilia mexicana | reverse complement strand
TTCAGAGCAGCTGTCACTGCGTTCACCGCTGACTGGGTGAGGAGGGAAGATGGTTGATTCCACCTTCCAGCACAGGTCAGACCTGATCCCCACTTTCCCTACAGATCTGTGCAAATGTGCATGTGAATATTACTTGCAGTGATGAAGTTCTTCAAGTGGACTAGAAATCATGACTTCAATTTTTCTTTTTTCTTTTTTTTTGATGGACCTTGCCTGAACTTCCAACCATTCAAAAGTAATGACTTAAAATTGTGTTTACTATAAATCACCCAATTCTAAGTCTTTAAAAAAAACAACAACCATGAATGTGAACTATGTCTTGTTTGCCCCTAATCTGTTGAAATGCGGTTGAATTCAGGCGGTGAGCTCCAGCTGTTTCATATCAGCTCAACCTCGCACTTCACAGAACATATCAAATACACTCCTCCAATCGGAGCTGCTTCGCTACACACACACACGTTCTGCTGCCGTTGCTGCCTTCGTCTCTTCAGCTGCCTCACCAGCCCAGCGTCCAGCTCTGGGCTACAGGTTTGCAGATACTCTGATTGCTTCCTGGCGTACTGGGCGTGAAGTGATGGGAACAGTGAAACTCTCGATTCAGAATCCTTCAAATGCAGTATAAAAGATCAGTGCCATTAACTCCTGTTTTTTTTTTTTTTTTTAATTGTAACAGAGGAAGTACTTGCGTTTCTTTGAGTGTGTGTCCACTAACACTCTCATTTGGTGGAGGCAGATGAGATCCTCAGTAATGCAGCAAAATGACCGTCTGAATGGAATCTGCGGTCTGCTGTTATTGAATTATAATCTACATTATTTGCTCTAAGGATCCATTTCCACACTGTTATTGTTGCTGGATTACAGCAGCCCGGTTAGCTCAGCAGTAACAGTTCTATGCAGATTATAAAAGGTGAGGGGAAAACGACTTGCTCTGCGCCGAATGCAGTAGAAGACCTTCAGATTTCATTAGACCAATGAACACAAACATGACAGGGAAGACAAGCAGTCAGAGAAACAGTAAAAACAACAGTGACAATATTCATCTTCTTGATAAAACTGCAGAGTCTGTTCACATTGAGAAATACACTGAATCGCGGTGGGAAGACCAAATTTATTGTGGCATTTCTGAATTGATAATTATTTTTCCTGGATTTGCATCTCTCTTCATATTTCCATTAAATTAGCTCTCATGTGGTTCAATAGTCCAGACAGGAGCAATGATTGGTTCTTACTCAGCTCTAAATGAACAGCCAAACACAAGCAGAGCAAAGACGGACGAGACAAAGGCATGCAAGCTTTTAACTCCGATTCTGAAAACTGATTTCATTTCATCATCCAGGATCAACTTTCAAAACAAACTCGAGATTATCCACTTTTTTATTCACCTTCACTTGTGATATTGGCTGTGCTTTCTCAGAGGAGCCTAGCTGGATAATTTTGGTTTTTCCCCAAGAACTTTCCAGGAAGTTCTTCTCCTGAGTTTCCTTTCCATGTTGATCCCAGGCTGCACATGCGACGCTCCCAATCTCACACACACTGATTCTTGTGTTTGACATCACTGAGGTCACGGTTTACGTTTTGTTTACCTGTGAATGTGTGTATATAAGGTAAACTCTTGGGCATTATTTCTAATACTAATTTCTTATTTGTCAGGCGCCTCATCTGGTGAGGAAGATGGAGTCTTGTGAAGCGATGCTGAGGCAAGCAAATGAGGTGTTTCTGCTGCAAGGAGCCTTCTTTGCTTCAGTCCTTTCTTAGTTGCTCCAGTCAATTTATGTCTCTTTTGTTTTTTTATTTTTTATTGTCAGAATAATTTTCTAGTCCCCAGTGTAGATCAACTTTATTTCTCTTTTATCTTAGTTCAGTCCTTTGGTTACTTTAGCTCTATTATATTCCTTGTCTAGTTGTTAGTGTTAGAGTCATATTCCTAGATACCCAGTTTGTGTTCTCTCCCTCGCCCCCTGTGTCACTTTCTCTCTCTTTCTCTCCTCACACCTCACACCAATCAGCCATCTGCTCCTTGTTCACTAATCAAGCTCCCTACATACAACCCATTCTCGGTCATTCCTTTCTGATTTGTCCTGTTATCTTTCCATTATTCATATGTTACTTCCTTGCCAATACCCTGCTGTTGTTTCTCCTGGATTTATGTTTTTGCTCTGCTTTGGCTCCCTGAATGTCCTGTGGTTTTTGTCGTACATTTTCCATTACACTTAAAGGATCTACTCTATGCCTCTGCCTGCTGAATTTGGGTCAAACATCACAACACACGTCATGACACTAATCTACTGGAGAAAACATCACTGTCTATAGAAACTCATTAAAAAGATTTTGAACCATGAGTACATAGTGGAATCAATGTACACAATGTAAAAGAAGATTACTTTTTCAAGACTTGATAGTAACCTGAAGCAAATGCATTTTCTTAACCCATTCTTTACAGTTGATGTTTAATTTGCCTAAGTAGGAAAACAAAAGATAGAGTGTAACTAAGACGATTAGCTCTTCAACTTTTCGAAACAGAAATCGTCAAAACCATGATTCTGCTCCCAGCATTCATAAAACATGCTGCTGCTTGTGCGACAAGAACTTTGAGCTCAGTAATATGAAGGTGCATTTGAGGACAAAATCTCTTCTCTGTGCTCAGATGGCAGATGCTACACATTCCCTCCAGGCCTGTACAAAACACTGGAAACATCCTCTTTCTCCTCTGATGTTGGTTTCTGTTGAAGATTTCACATCCAACCTCAGTTTGCTCCTCGTACTCTCTGTCTCCCGTTATTACCCTCAAATATTTTCATGGGATTTACCACTACTGTTTTTTAACTTTCTTCCGTCTTTATTTTTTTCTGACATCGCTTTCACACACAGTCGGTTCAGTATCAGTTCAGCACTTAGTTTTTTAGATAGTTGGAGAGATTTTAAATGCAGCTTGCCTCCTGAGTCTTTTCTTATATATTTACTTATGGACCCAGTGGAAGGTGACAATATTTCTAAAACTTATTCAACAGTTATTGACACAGCAAAGAAGCAGCCCACCATCATCAGAGACGAACAAAACACACTTTAGAAGACCAGGAATCTGGCATTCTTCGCCTGCTCAAATGTTCTCCAAAGATCTCAGATTGGGAGGGAATCTCTTTCATGTAACCCCGTTCCAAAATGGCTGAAAACTTTCAAGGTTTCCAGACTGAGAATAAATAATTCTGTGTTTTGCCTTCCATCTCTTTTAGCTAGTAGCAAAGCTAAAGCTAAAGGATATGACACAGTAGGGAACGCCGTCTTTAGGGCGCAGCTTAGATAGAGGCTAACAAAGGGAATGGAAAACTTTTGTTGATTGTGGTGGTGCAGGGGTTAAGCACAACCCACATATGGAGGCTTTAGTCCTTGATGTGGGTGTGGCAGGTTCGATTCCTAGCCTTGGTGACCTTTGCTGCATGTCTTTCCCCTTCTCTCATTACCCACTTTCCTGTTAATTAACTATCAAATAAAGGCCACTAGAGCCAAAAAAGTTTAAAAAAATAAGAAATTTTGTTGCCATTTTATTCTGCTAGCCTTAAGGTTAGCATAAACTATGAACCAGCTGTATTTTGGTATTAATAAATGCAATTCATGAATTTAACTCACTGTCTCTTCTTCAACCTCTTACATCAAGAACTCAGCACGTAGAACGGATGAATTCTCCACAATATACATGAAGATTATGAGTATTTGGAACTTCATAATGTTTTTGATCAGCACAAAAACACCACAAAATGATGCTGCCAATACCATATTTCCCTGCAGCTGTTGTTTTTTTTTTTTTTTTTTTTTTTTAATGTAACAGATCAAAGATATCTTTCGGAACTGTGACCCAGAAAGTTCTGTTGGCTCATTATTTTCCTGCATTAGACTTCAAACTTCTTTTGACCCTTCATAGCTCTCTTCAAAACTATATTTTGAAGAGAGCTACGAAAGAGTTTTAGCTTTAAAAAGGTCAGAAATAAATATCTCTTGAAACCCCAGAATTGACAGATAATCTTATTTAAACTAAAAATATTGGACTTTGCCTGTTCCACATGAAATATGTCTGTGACAGATTTATTCAGAAGGCTTTTAGATATCGATATATGAAAACACTCGCTGAATGTATCTTTATCTTTGTCTTGTCTTATGTTATCCAATCAAATTAATTTTCAGTTTAATTCAGTCTATTTATATATAGAGCCAATTCACCACACATCATTTCAAGACGCATAAAAATATTAATTCAATTTGCTGATGTTGCAATATGTCAAACGTATCAAAGGTGTCAAACAATGCAGTCAAATTCAGTTTATTATTCAGACTGGTTTAAGACGTTTTGTATCTAAGGAAACCTAGATTGCATCAAGTCATCAATCAGCACCATTCACTCCTGCTGGACTTTTTTTTTATTTCTGTTAAGAAAATGTGAACATTATCAGCAAAAACTATTGTTAAAAACTGGATTGGGCCACAATAATCCACATAATTTAGTATATAAAATAAAACAGAGCCCTGAAACAGTTTCTACCCCATATCTCCATGTCCTGATATTCACAGAGGAAAACCCCCCAGAGACTAGTTTGAATGGAAGCAATCTCTCTACATGTCTACGGCCGTGGTAGAGAAAATGAGGCCTCTGGTGAATCCAGGCCCTGTGTGCTGGTCCAGTGACAGCAGGTGAAATGAGGCTGAGCTTTAGCTGCATCCTCCCTCAGCAGAGCTTAAAGCTTCTGCACACAGATAAAGTTCAATAAATTCATTGTTCTTTCATTAAAATGTATGCTGGCCCGGATTTTATTTTCACATTGTTCAGGCTTATGGTTGCAGGGAGACTTGTGGTACTCCAGTGAAGGCTGTTTTCTGTAAAAGGAGTCTGGGTTTGCATTGTGTGGCCGTCTGCAGTGAGCTCAGGCTCCAGTCACTGGAGAAAAAGGATTTATCACATGTGACTGACAGCCAAAAGAAATCACTTGACTCTCTTTTTATCAGCTGCTACTTTCAGATATGAATGCACTGAAATAATTACTGTTTCTTCTCGTACCTGTGTTTGACAGTATTTGTTTAAGAAGCCAAAACATAAAAGCATAAGAGTCTCTCTGGTTAGAAAACAGGGAAATGTTTTAGTCAGCTTACCTTGAAGCCTTGAAACTCTCAAAAGAAACTCATTTTAGCAGCTTAAATCTGGATTTTAGATATTTTCAGGCACTGCAGCTTTTGGGTTGGTCACCAAGACGCATCAGTCAAGTGACTATCAGGCCAAACTCATACTCAGATGCCTGAGTATGTCTGAGTATGAGGCATACTGTCTGGTACAGGTGAGTTGTGAGTTGCTGATTGGACCAGTATGACAGGATCTTGGATTGTTATGCTGTTTGAGTTTGTTTATTATTTCTTTGTTCCTTCATTTCTATTCCTTGATTTTTCTGTTTTCCTTTGCTCTCGTTCTTCCTTAGTTACTCTAGTTCATGTTTTTTTAGGTCTAGAGTCCAGGCTTTCTGAAAATCTTTCAGAGATTTGACTTTGGACTTTATCTGCCTTTCTCACATACAAGTCCTGACCATACCTGACCATTTTCAGCTCCGACCAATCAATCTTTCAGACATAAAAAGGATCCTAACCCTATGGGAAGGATTAATATCAGAAAGGTAAGGTAAAAAAAGGTGAGGTAAAACTTTATTAAGCCCAGGAATGTGTCACAAAAACAGAATCTGTTGCCAATTTGTTTGCAATACCAAGACATTCACAAGGCTCTACTTCTGGGCTCAGCGTCACAGTTTAATTCTGAGGCTTTGCATTAACATGGAAATTCACTGGTTATGATGACACATTTTTACATTTAAAAAATACGTCGTAATTTAATGTGCAAAGCAAATGAGAAAAAAAATTAAAAACTGCGGTTAAAATTACCCAAAGAATTACAATCTGAATATCAGCAGTACTGCCATGATGTGTTCAGGTAAAGTAGGACCCAAATGCAGAAGTGCCAGAAGTGGAGAGTTGATGTGAAACTAGAATCAATCAATCAAAACCCCCAAAAACAACTCAAAACAACCCAGGTCCTGACAGGTGCAGAATGCATCACAATCTTTCTAACGCAACAAAATTCAAGAAAATTTCAGTTTGCATTTCGACCATCACTATAAATAGAAAGGCTTCCAGAAACGGTTTGTTGCTGCGGTCAGGCAATGAGGGAAGCAGCTCATTAACCCTGGAGCTCTTCATCCAGAGAAAACCAGAGAGAAGGCAGAGCGACAAATCTCATCAAGTCAGCCTTTCATCAGGAGAAATCTGAATTATTTAATCACAGCTCAGTGTTTTTCCTTCTTTTGTCAAATTGCACTGAGAGGGTTTTAGGATAGCGAAGTGTCTGGCTTAAAAAACAGGCACTTAACTGAGGGAGTCACACTGCCTCCATCTGGCTGTTTTCGTTTTGTAACACATTTAAAACTCATTTCCGCAGCCTTTCTCAGAGTAATACAACATATCCACGTTAATCATCTGAAATCCTATAGATTTACTGCAGAAATAATGACAATAAAAAAACAAACATATTTTTCATTGTTACTAAAAGGAACAATGAAGAGTCTGGTCACTGGGACAAAGTTGCATGGCTGCACCTGTCATAGAGGTCCAGTCCTGAATGTAGAAGAGAATATAATAGAATATACTTTATTGATTCCCAAGGGGAAGTTGCTTATTAGTTAAGTTACTCAATCCAGAGTGCTAAATGTTAATAAAATAATATTAGCATAAATGTTAATAAATTGAAATAAGGATTCACTTAGAAATTAATGCTGTTGTGCTTTGGTGTAATAACCACAGTAAAGCTTTCAATTCAATATATTTGTAAGCTGGTTTGTTCAGATGCTCTTGTTTACATTTCAAATAAATCAGTCGCCAACATTTTGAGGACCAAATGATGCTGCAATCAGAAAGGGAAAAACAAACCAAACTAACTTTTTTAACCGGTTTGTTCGATGTTAGAAAATCCAACAGAGCTCAGAGTCCAAACTGCCAGTAGGCTGCCGGGTTTTGCACCATTAGTTAGAATATACTTTCAGTCCTTCATGGGCTTCTGTCGACAGGACATCTATTTCCTGAAGCAGTTTTTTAAGTGACAAAATGACTTGAAGCACCAGGAAAAGAAAAAAAAACAAAAAAACAGACTCTTCTCAGGAATCTCTAGAGATCCAATCTGCCCAGACCAGCAGGTGGCAAGACTTCAGGGACCTGATTGCGAACGCTCCTGGCCACAAAGGTCACAAAGAAGGCTAGTTCTGGGACATTCAAGCACAAAGCAGAAGGTAAGACGGTGAACTGCCGACTCACACAGACCCTCTGATCTCACATTCCCATAGAACACAACAACAAGCAGTAAGTTAGCAATTAACATCTAAAATGCCTTCATTTAGCTCCATTATGCTGAGTTAGATACGTCTAAGTCTGACAGAAATTTCTTTCAGCGCTGCTCAACTTTCCGTGGCTTCGTTTCCTTTGTGCTCTGTCAACATCAGCTCCTCGGCACACAGCCTCAGACTGACAGGCGACCGACGGCGCTGAGACACGGCAGATGGATTTTAATTACATCTGAAGCAGCGTCAGCCTGCAGCAGAGGCAGCAGTCGGACGTTTTGAGATGGAGGTAAACACTGGAAATGTTTTCTGTCGGTCTTCACGCACCTGCAGCCATCAGCTCCAACCAGAACCAGAATCAAGGATCTGACAGATGTGCACACATGGCTACAATTCATATTTAGAAAGAAAAAAGGGATGTTGAAATTAGATAGATAGTCAATCAGTGGAGGATGAACTATTCTTTACCTGTTCAACTGCTGCTCACCCTTTTCCACAAGCTGCTGCATTACTAATCAGTTTATCACCTTTGATAACTCAATTTATAATCATTTAGAATAATAATCATTCCAAAGGGATGAAATTTTATTTTGACGACTGCATACTCCTTGGTAAACACCAACAAGTGAAGTTACATTTAATTTGGTTTATATATGAATAATAATCTGAATCCCTTTTATTGTTGCACCATACGAAACAAAAGTGCATCTCGATATTTTTCTATTTTCACTTTTATTCCCTTGATTCCTTTTTTACATTTTCCGCGGAAAGTCAATAAATCAGTCACAGAATAATAAAGTTCTGACTTTACTCTAAGAATATTGCCGGGGTTTTTTGACATCACAAAGCTTTGCCTTGAGCACAAGGCAAATATTCAATTTCGATAGTTTTAGAGTAAATATCTAAAATCACCTGACAGGTTGTGAACATACAGGTTTTCAAAATGCACACATTTTGTAATTTAGCAGATTAAAATGAAAGCAGACAAAAGTTCTTTCTGTTTTTACTGTTTTTCTTGGTTCCTTTAAGTCTAGTTATTAGATTCCTCCTTGTTAATATTCTCCAGTGTGCCTCTACCTACAAACATCATTTGAAGCACAGCCAGAGTGGGAGTGTTAGTGTATTCAGGGCATGCTCTGCTCTCCCTGTGGTGTTCCTGCAGCAGGACTCCACATCAGACTCTCTGACTGCTGCTGACTGACATTTGTGTCCTTTTCAGCCATTCAGACAAACAAAGCGCTGCGACTCCAACAGCAAGAAAATCAGTCTTTCCAGGACCACAAATGCTACTTTTGCCTCCTTGACCTTTACAGTGATTTCATTATTTAGGCAGCATTCGGCTCTCCAATGTCTTCACATATTTTTGCCTGATTAAGCAGCAGCAGCAGTTGAGGGTTTTACTTTATATTCATTGAGTCTTGCTGATGCGTGTGGCTCTTCTGAAATAATGGTGCTATGAAATCCTTGATGAAACTAAAGGTCAAACTACTAATCAGTTCTTATTTTGTAGTTAAACATGACGATGCTTGTTCACGCTGATACAGAATGTGTTTTTTTAAAAATGTGTTAAATTCATCTACTGCAATCGGCACCATCAGCATGGGGTCTGCTGATGGGTTGTATTTACATAATCAATTCTTTCACAATATTAGATCTGTGAAATCGTCTAACGATGGTTTTCAAAAGCTGCTGAATAAAACTACGTATTAAGGACGTTAAAGATAGGCAAAAAGAGAGTAAATTATTGCCTAAAAACTCTGAAATTTTAAGATTATTTTAAAAAATTTCTAGAAAAAACTTGGAAATTCAAAAAATTAAAAAATTTGTAATTTTTTTTTTTAAATTTCAGAGATTAATCTCAAAATTTCTGATTATTTGGCCGAAATTGATGATTATGTTAATCTAAAACAAATGAATTCAACAGATGGTTAATTAGGTAGCAGGACTTCAGTGTCCATGAGCATAAAGTGCTTTGATATCACTTGGTAAATAGTAAATGATTCATACATGTACTGATGCTTTACCTGGTCTGAAAGACCCCAAATTCACTCATTCACACACATTCACACGCTCGATAAATTATTCAAAACATCAGGCTGATTATACTTGCATGGATGGTTCTGGACAGGAGAGGACAGGGGTCGGAGGCCCGCTACTGAAGAGACCATACCAAATCAGTTTCTCGTGATATTATGCGCAGGTACATCGAAATAAGAAACTTTTGTGGACACAGTTTTATTTCAGACACAACGAAACTGTTCCCTCATACCAGCACAGCATTCAAACCATAGCAGAGGATTATGAGAAGTAATTTAATCAGGATACAAAAAGCAGTTCATGATATTCAGATGTCAACAGAACCAACCAATAAAATAAAGGTCAAGAGAAGAGAAGACAGAGAACAGGATATTAAGTCATAAATTAAAAAACTGAGTGAAGAAAGCTGTGGAGAGAAAATACCTGGAGCAAACCTATCTGATTTGTAAAAAGTGATCAAGAAAAAAAAAAAAGACAAGTCAGATTGCTGAAAAATATACATTTCCTCTTATGAGTGAAACTGTCACAAAAACTATTGCCTGTCTAAAAGAGCAGCTTTTGGAATAATGATGCAGGTGCAAACCTGTGTTTGTATTGAAGAAAAAAAGTGATTACACTCACATAGACCATGTTGCTTTGCTACAGCCAAAGCTGAAATAAAGTTCTGTAAAGTTCATATTTGTAAACCGTTAGCATCCACATCCTCCAGACGCTCCTCTAAGCTTTTCAGCTCTGATTCTGACCTCCTCTGCATGAATTGATTTTAGAATCTTTCCAGCAGAGAGCATCAGCAGCCCTGACAGCTCCTTGACCTCTTGACCTCAGCACACAGAGAGAAATGCAAAGCCCACAGAAATACACAGAGGACAATCAGATGCATTCAGAGAGGGAGAATAGAAGCGGCGTAGCTGATGGTTTTAGGAGATCCTTCGTTCCTGTGATGACACATTGATTAACAGGAGGGAGACGGTTCTGTGGAAAAACACGGATTTATCCAGCTTCTTTAAGGAAAATAATCATCTTGCACTGTGTTATTAAGTAACAGTGTTGGATTGTGGATGGATTGTGCAATAAATGTTTGGTATTAAAAAGAACATTTGGTGATCTCCGATTCATATAAGTTTTGATTGAATCCGTATTGTTTACGCCCATCCCCATCCTGTCCTAGTTGTCTTTTTGTTGTTGTGCTATATCATTGGAAATGTTTTTACTTTAGACATGCCTCGTTATTTGAATTTTGCTGGATCCTGAACAGATTTTATCCTGTCAGCTAATAATTGTGATGTTATTTTTTAAAAAAAATCCAAAATAAAGCACTGTAAAAAAAAAAATAAAAATAAAAATAAAAAAATTGACGGTATTATGCTAACCGCCGTTTTGCGCTTATGTTTACAATATGAAATTGTTAGATGATGTTCTGTTCCACCCTCCTTTTTTCATTGGCTGTCAGGTAACTTTGGTTCAGGAATGAGTTCATACTGCCGACAGTGTCCAGGTTTGTTGTTTTATGCAGATGAGATTGTTTTGGGTTGGTTCCCCTCCCACATTGCAGACACACTTGTCTTTACTTCCTCTCACCAAAAATAAACTTCTTATGGAGGGAACCATCACTTCAGAAGCTATTGCCACAAGAGAAAAGATAGCTAGAACAGTGGTAGACTCCAAGAGACAGAAGTGTTCATGTTAGCAGCTTCAGCTTTCTTCAACACTGAAAAGTCCAGTAACTTTAGCTTGGTTTCATCCAGAAAGCTACAGTACATCTAGTATCTTCAACATCTGCTCCATAATGTAAAAATCATTCACCATAACTTCAAATCAAGCTTTTAAACACAACACTAGGCTCACTGGGTGTTGTGTTGCATTCCATCCAACTTAACAGCATTAGCTTAAGCAACAGCTTGAACTGGCCACAGCACTCAACTTCACAGGTCCATACACACACACACACACACACACACCCACACACACACACACGCACACATACATACACACACACACACACACACGCACACACACAGAAAGAGCTTTAGCACATTGTCTTACTTAATTAGAGAAGCAAACACTTATCACCACACTCAAAGCACCGGCAGGTCAGATGGGCAAACACTCACCAACAGCAGTGAAGTTTGCAGACAGGAAGTGACTGCAGGGAAGGCTGACGGTGCTCACAAAAGAGTCTTCATCTGTTGTCACGGTAGTCAGAGATTTCAGCGACGGGTTGGGCGAGTCGGTCACCATGGCCATTCTAGCCGCCACAGATTCCATAATGGCTGATGTACAGTGTGACTGGCAGCTCTGTGACACCGGGGGTCAAACGCTGTGATCAGATTGGAAGTGTGGCTGCTGACTTCACACCCCAAATAACCTGTCAGCGCATGTGGACAGTGTGATCCAGTCAAAATGTCAAAAGTCACTCAAGTTGGAACCCAGCAAATACCGGGTGGCGCTTTCAGAAATGTTCTCTAAAATCTGGAATCAAGGTGCAAATTAAGGTTTCTGAAGTTTAAAGCAGGATGAGGAGACTGAAGAAGTTTAGATTTACCAAATAAGTTCCAAGGCTTTGAAATAGAAAATATGGAATAAAAAAATCACATGTAAAGGTTGTCGGAGCAACACATCCCAAACATCATCCAGAAAGTGTCGATCCATTTTTTGAACTTTTCCATTGAAATGCTGATTTGCGACAAAATCAATTCCTTGAGAGTCCTTTTGGACGGCTGTTGAGTATCGGTCAGATGCCGTCATTCAAGACCACCGTTAGTAACTTTGGTCCAAAACGGGCAGCTCAAGCAGTGGCCGTCTCCTACAGAAGAAAACAAAAAACAGAGTTTAAAATGAGATTGATTTTTTTTTTTTTCCAGATTGATTTGTCTTAGTATAAACCACATTTTGAATTGAATATCACACCTAACTTTAACTCATTTTGCAAAAATAAATGTCAAGGAACTGGAGACATTTGTCTAGTGTGTCAGTTTCTCAAAGAGCCCCAGATCCCTCCGATTACAGACCAGACTTCTGGACCAGAGGTTCCAATTCTCCCCCAAATATTGACTTCTCCAAAACTAAAGCATCATGTCTGTGATTCATAAAAGTGTCTCAGAAATACTTTTCTACTATTCCACACTGAAGATTGTCCAGCAACTATTTGCAAATACATTTCTCTCATTCAAGGACGTCTAATCTTCACCTGATTTAAGGCTTTAATTTGTTTGTTGTGTTTCTGAGCTCAATGAGTTTTGAAATGCTGGAATGCTGATGTAGATCCTCGGCTCTCCGATCCAAAGTGTTTAAGCAGAAGGTAACTAGACTTCTCAAGTTTATAGAAACTTCTCCCTAACGACGCCACGTGAGTTGCTGTGGTCACATGTCCGTGGGTGTCCGGTTCCATCTTTCTAACAAGTAAAACAATGACATGCTTTCAAGAAACATGTGAGGAGTGATCTGCTATCATCTCAGTTTATTTCTCAGGGACAAAAGTCCTGGCAGGGGATAACTTCATTTGTTTAGTGTTTTTTTTCTGCCTCTATTTTGAACAGACAGTGGGAAGAAACAGGGTCTCTTCTGCAGTGGAAATGAACTCTGAGTGAAAAGCTGCACTTTAGCTGAGAAAGAAACTGTATGAACACAGGTGTGTGTTTGTGTGTACGGTCCAAGCAGCTAACATTCATGGACATGGAGAGCTACACCAAGGCCATCACACGCCATAGCTCTGCAGTAACAATATTGTGGCATATTTCCATGTTGATTTCTTTTTAATTGAAAGCCTTGAGGCAGTGAAACAGATGCTTCCAGAGCTGTGATATACGGGGTTCCGCTGCTGCCGAAATTTGTGGCTTCTGCATCGTGTTATTGGCTCTG
Organism: Poecilia mexicana; assembly: GCF_051168715.1. Classification (NCBI taxonomy): domain Eukaryota; kingdom Metazoa; phylum Chordata; class Actinopteri; order Cyprinodontiformes; family Poeciliidae; genus Poecilia; species Poecilia mexicana. The sequence goes on along the minus strand of NW_028263376.1, from coordinate 7,046,908 downwards.
TGCAAAATGCTTGAAGATGGAAAGCACATCGTGACATTTGCCCTTAAGTTACGTTAGATTGAATCTCATCATCTTAGAACTGCCATCCGTTACAGTCATGGAGCTAAAACGATTTAAAAGGTCATCAGCAGAGGCTAAAGGCAGAGTGGGTAATGATGTAAGACCTCGGTTAGAAGATCCGTGTTGTTATCGTTAATGCGATGTTTTCAAATGATCTCTGATCAACTTTTATTGGTGGGAGATGTTTGTCTTTATCAGGACACAGGGTGATCAACCACATCAGTGTTTTACTCAGACTTTTTAACATAATCAAATCCAAAATATGTCCTTTGTTTTGGTTTGCTTCTGTTACATGCAGAGAAAATTGAAGGTTATCTAGCAAAGCAACACCGCTTTCACACTTTTTGTCTAAATGAATATTAAAATTGTCCCCTGTAAGAACCCATGGTAATCAAAGTAAAAATCTGACCGTACACAAAACCAGAAATGGTCTAAATGTATTTAAAGACAGAAGGACCTGGACTGAACACATGTCCTCGCCTCTCCAACATAAACTTCCTCTGTTTACCTACCTTCCTGCAATCATCCTTCCGGAGAATCTACTGACACAAAGCTGAACACACAAGAACGCAGCTGCCTCCCAGGGTGAAGGTTTCCAGTGAAACCACACCATGAGACCCACCACCCTGCTACAGACTAAAGAAACGGGTGAACTATAGCGCTTAAATGATGTGTGGCGTGGGTGTCAGCTAGAAGTGGAAGGTTGGCTGGAGAACATGTCGGGATTTGTCTTACGGAGGTTGTCCGTCAGCATTCAGGTATGGGCATGTTTCCTGCCGGAATCCAACACACACACACACACGCGCGCGCGCGCACACACACACACACACACCCTGCCTGGACACAGGACTGGTTGTGTGTGTGTATGTGTGTCATTCATGTGCAACACTTCAGCTTGTTTTCTCTGGTAAGACATTTTCTGGTGCAGACGTCAGTCTCTGTAACACACAGCTACTTGGATAAACAAACACACACTGTGATGTAATGTGTCCTAGATAGGAGTAAAATGTTAGAGAGCCTTATTTTTTATTGATTGATGTCTGCTTGATGAACCCGGGCTCGCTTGAATTAAGACGATGCATTATGCAGTGTAATGTGGGCTACATTGATAACTGGCAGATATTTTGGAGGAAAACCTGCTCTGATCCAAACAGACAGCATCTATCCTACTTTGGATGTAGGATAGATGTTTCAGGTCGGCTTTATTAGTTCTCCGAAACCCTGACAACTCAGGGTTCGGACCAGGAAGCTTAGCACCACCTTCTAATTATTCACATTCATTGAGTTACTGGAACAAAAAATATAAAAAAAGGTGTCATTCCTTTGAAATCAGCAACTGGGTAGAAGTTGTTCAAGTCTTCAGCAGGGTTTTTATGGAGATTGATCAAAGCTACTGGGACATCGCTGGCACCCAAGAGCTCTCAGGACATTCAATGTATAAAAGAATCATTAACCATGAAGCTTAGCTTACATGATCTGTACAGATGATTGATAGCTGCAACTTGTCATCCATCAATCATGGCTTGATGGATGACACCATCATCCATCAAGCCATATTGGTTAACTTTGCATCTCAGGTTTTCCCATATCTCTTCGTATAAGCTCCAGATCATCATTAGGGGAAGAAGATTGCGTTGTGGGATGCGTCACTTCCAGAGAGTTTTCCAGGCTGCTGTAATGATTCTTACACCACTGGCACATGTTTAGCAAGGCTGTTACGAAGAGTAATCGCTGTCATCTGGAACAAAAGTTTCTGAAGCTCTTGGGTCAACACCCTTTTGTTGCACCGTGTAACAACTTCCAGGCAAGCTCAAGCACGGTCGGGCTCCTCTGTTTCACAACCTCAGCTCTAACTAAACCTACGGGGGGGAAAGACAGCTGCACATTCATTTGAATTGAGGAGGAAATACAGAAATACCAATTCCATACAGCCTGCTGATAACATTCCTATCGGTCCAATCAATCTCACAGGATACTGATAGAATCTGAAAGTATGAGAGCTTTAGAATAATGTGCTGGGGTGAGTCAGTCAGCTTTAGAGTGTTTCAGCTTGTAGCTCTAATTGTTGTGACTACCTGCTTGCACACTCACTGTTTTCCTAAGCTGCCGAGGAATGAGCAAGAGGCATGTGCAGACACACATTCACACAGGAGACACACACGGTGATGCAGTGAGAAAGCTGCTAACAGCGTTTGGACGATTAGCACCCTGGCAGTTATTTCATTCATTTGTTTACACAGCTTTACATTTTCTCGGTCAGCATTATAGGCTGGTATTAAATGCACCAACGGTTTCCTTCCCAAACTATTCAGCCGAGTCGATTGTTTGAAAAACACAATTAAAGTGTCTCCAACACATGCAATGGGGGTTAAAAACTTTGGGTAGTTTCCATGTTGGTTCTGTGGTGCTTTAGGACAACAAGCATCCTCCAGGCAGTTTGTATCTTTCAGAGAAATGTCTTCTAGCAAAACATGAAGAAAGTTCCATAGAGAAGTCAAGATTTAGTCTTTAACACTTCTCCTGCTCTCACTCCTCGCTGGTTCCTCCGGTTAAATCCCGTTACGTCCATCTCACCATATTTCAGCTCCCACCTCTGTCACACCGACAACCTGTACACCTTCCTTTAGTTATTAATAAACCTCTTTTGTCCTTTTGCTTTTTTGCTCCTCCCCAGCAACTCGGTGTTCATCATCCTCTGTCCATTATATTAACTAACTCTTCTGTGCCAGTCCAAACCATCTCAGCTTTGGCTAGATCCCCTTGCTCTAAATCCTTCTGCATGTTGGAGCTCATTAAGCTACAGCAGACTGAATGTTTCTATGTCAGCAGCAAACAGAAGGTGGTGCCGTCCTGGTTAAATGAAGCCTTCAGTCGGTTTTATTCTGCAACTCAAATCCACACAACGGCCTCCCTGGAGGCGGCTTTTTCCTTCTCTGCCCTTTATAGCAGGTAAGGTTTTTGGTTTCAGTGTTGTTAAATCCCCACTGACTGAGCTGAAAGCTGCTACAAACCAACTCCCGGCTGAAAGAGAAAAAAGAAACTCCTCCACAAAGGGACAGAGAAGAGGAGAAGAGTCTTTTCACATCAGGTCATAGAGCTCTGAGCTGCCAGGCTGCTACTGTTGACCGTCTCTGTTTGGTTAAGAAAACACACAGAATACTTTTTAAGTCTTCAGACGTGTACGTAAATGTGTTGGTGCAATAGCAAGGAAAATATTCAAAGCCTAGTAAGTCTGCGGAATAAAGAAGAAAAAAAAACAAATTGCACAATTACAATAAAACTGACAAAATCCAAGAATATTATCAGTCCCAGACGTGAGGGAAACGGGCAGAAATGTGTGAAAACTGATAAATAAAATGACTACATCAAAAAGGGAAACAAAAGCAAAACCATGAAGCATTACTGACTGAGAACAGGATGAGAATCCAGAGAGGAGCGGGTGAAAAGAGGGAGTCTGTAAAGTCATAGTCAATAAACTGGAATATAATTAAAAAGTTGAATTATTTCTGCAACTTAATTCACCAAGTGAAACACATTATATAGACTAACTGTACAAAGGCTGATGTTTTTACGCTTTCATTTTAGTTAATTATGATCATTTTCTGCAAACAGCTGATAAACCTTAAGATTACTGCAATCAGACCAATACAAAGAAAATCTGAATGCAGAAATATGGGCTAAATAAAAAACAAAGTACCATTTTATAGGTTATTTTTCATATTCTTTTAATCTGACAAACAAGCCTCATCAGAGCACATAATTATAATCTATATAATTCTATATAATCTATCAAATACGACTGGATATTTGGAGTAGTAATTTCTGGATTCTCAGCTTTTGGGTTTAAGAAGATCTAAAGGCTGATAAAACTAGGGAGACTTTGGGAAAAGCTTAAACACCAATGAACAAAAGGGGAGCACAGGAATTGTGGATAAACTAAAATGAATATAATAATATAGAACAATGACAAACAGGAACCACAATCCTTCACATGGTGCAACAGAGTGACAGAACTATTAGCATCGCCTCTACTCTGCCTGTGTCCAGAGAAGGCTTGGTAGAGGCACAAACATGAACTTTCTACTCCCTTCTTGCATCGTGTCACTCTTAAAGAGGCATTATTATGATATAAATCTATTAAATAAATAAAAATAAAGTGGTATTAGCCATAAACTAAATGAATTGGCTTTAACCAAATGCTAAATGAAATAAATGCTCAGCCAATGAAAACAATACACCTATGGATGAAACATTTTTTAATTATGTATGTTATATTTTCTTTCATTTACCACTTGTTGCTCAGTGGGCCTTTTGTCTGTCTGGTTATTTGCTTAGTTAAATCCTTCACACAGTTAATAACTCTCCAGTATGCTGTCGGGTTGTAGCCATATAGATGTCAGACAGAACCTGAGAGGACCGGACAGCTGCCCGGTCCTCTCAGAGCATCCTGTTTATTACCTCTCTGTCTTATCTACTCACATAGTGTTGACTGTACACAAGAAAATATTATTTTTTCCATGTGATACCAGCATTATCTCCAGGGATCTAGTGTTGATGTCAGAGCCTCTTACTGTGTTATTTTATCACTTGCTCATTCTCTTTAACAAAGAATCATTTTCCTTTAAAGCAGAATGAAACATTAATGTATGAATGTACTAAAGCTGTATATCCAGTCTGGATAACCGAGGACAGGGAACAATCAAAAATAACAAAAACTCATTTTGCTGTTCCTGTTCACAGCATCAGAGGTTTGACAGCCAAAGGAAGTTTGTGTCAGAAGTCAGATGTGGTTTTATTCGCCTGGGGTCAGAACAGTCTGCAGTGAGCGAAGTGCATCTGAAAATGTCAAACCAACTGGTGAGCAGATGGACGAAATAAAAAGTAGGAAATGATTTGATATAACAATAAACAATCATCTGCAACACCGAAAAGGTCGTGAAATGAGCCTAAAACTTATGGAAAAAAGTGAAGGTATGTGTTTAATCATAATTCCTTCTAATATGTAGAGAAGAAGAAGAAAATCCCGTGCCGTCTCTGTGTGTGAAAGCAGTTGTTGTCATGTTTGAACCTGCAGGAACTTTCATCCTTGCTGCTGTTGCTTTTCACGCCTCAGACATGTTAATTGCTGCTCTGCTTTTGCACTTTGTTTAAGCTCAGTCAGACTGACTGTTGTGATAACCGCCGGGTGGTGGCACTGCAGTTTGCCAATGGACTGACAAAATTAGTGCTGATGACAGATACATAGAAAGCCCTCTGAAAACATTGCTGTGTTTTGGGCTAAACAAAAGCTGAAACAGCCTACTTAGAACAATATGTTGTGATTAAAGCAAACTGGAGGTGAGGATTCTGCAACAGAGGAATTGCTTAAACTGCTAAAAGCAATGGAGGAGGAAGAATTTGTGACTTATAGCTTAAATTACTCATTTTGTTTGGTTCATGACTTGTCTCCTTGGGTTTCCACTTCTCTTGTTTTTGAATTTGCATTATACTTATCTATAATATTTCACAACTAATATTACCCAACAAGAACATTGGGACTAAATATACTGAAGCCAGACTCAAATCAGTAAGATTTCCATCTGTTCTAAGCAAAGGAAAGTTTTTGGTCCTGACCTCAATATTGGCAGTCTGTGATTGTTGGTGGGACATTCAAACCAGCAGCTGATTTACCCTCACAGAGACAACATTTCTAGAAAAACAATCTAATAAGATGAGCACAAAGCCATAAAAAATCAAGAACAACATAACATCAACTTTATGTGAAAATGCAGTAAGGCCATCCAATGCTCTGCTTGGTTTGCCTCAGTTCTCTTAACTGTTGAACCATCTCTTGGTGTTGAGCACTTGATGAACAACCTCTGCATAAATGCAGACTGTGGAAGAACCACAGTGCTGTACTTTTGGACCTCAGTGCAGCATTCAATGCATTCAACAATCTTCCAACTGGAGAGCTGGGCTGGACGCTCTTGTACAGCTAGAGTAAAGGACTAAACAAAAGAAATAACCTAATTAACCTAATTAAAACAGTTTCTCTACGTTCACTATTATTCAACCACCGAGCAAAATTCACAATTCATTGAGTTTACAGAGGTGGATTATTGCATTTGACAATAAAGATACTTCAACTCAAATTACTAAACAAATCACACAAACATAAGTGTTGTCTTTGGACAAGTTAAGGCAGCATAAACTTAGAAAGAATAGCTTGGAAAGTTCTGAGATTTACATAAAACACCTCAGAGCTTTATTATTTAAAAAGCTCTGAGTTTTATTATCTCTCAGCTTAGTTTGTTGAAACCTAAGGACTAATTTAGGTTTTTTGCTTCAAAGTACATACTGACTGCCTGACCATAAGCGACATTTTGGAGGAATCTTTCAAACAAAACCCCGTCTCTGCAGCAGCATATGAAAGTCCTATCAGCACACAATGCTTGTTTGTTTTATCTTATGGCCTAATAAAAGTCAGATGACACAACACCGATGAGGTAACCTCACACAGTCTGCATGGAGGATGTGGAACAGGTCTGCTCTTGCCTCCAGTTCACCAAAATAGGCTACTTACATTAAGCCAGGGGCTACATAAGATTTGCAATGAATACAGGCACTGTCTGCATGTTATGATGTATGACTTTCCTGCCTCCGGGCGCTGCAAGAGAAGAAGTCGGTGGTCTTAACACAACATAATTACTCAGGATGTAAAAGATGCACTTGAATGAGACTCCATGATTCATGTGTCTGCAGTGGCACCTGACCAGACAAAGAGGCAGAATGGGAGGATAAAACCTTGTAGACATGACTTCTTTAAAGTTAGAGATTGTGTTCCACTTATGAAAGTTGACAGTGGGAGTTGTGTAATTCTTTGACAAGCACTTCATGAAGTGCACATAATCTGCTGTCCAAGCAGACAGTGAGTTTTTAGGGCCCATCAGATCAGAGAAAACTGTGCAAATGCTGCTGTTACTGCAGAGTCATCACTTTGCCAAAGCTTATTTATATTTTCAGACAACTTCACATCACCCTCATGATTGTGACACCTGAGCTGAGGTTGCGTGGACCTGCAATACTCTGGTAAACACAAACAGAAACTACCCTAGAAAACAGCCATCAGGACTGAAACGTTGGGAAGCCGGGAGGCTGTTTTCGTGTTTGTTGCGTCTAATCTGCTAGTTAAAGCAGATCACTTACAGAGACGGTTTTTGTTTCATAAAAAGCTCTGAAACTAGACTCCGGACACGGAAAATTCCTCTTCAATTACCAAGATATGCCTGTTCTGCTCTGATCTGATTGGGTGCAGTCTAAGGTGAGTGAAAAGCATGCTGACATTCACTTTATAGTTTTATTCTTATTCCATTTGAGTCGTCATGTGATTCCAAAACAGGAACGAAAAAGAACAGAAACCATTCAGCGAAGCCTCAGAGTCGATAGCATTTAGCTTAAACCGCAACATAACTTGTTCCCTTTATGGTGGGACTAAATGTAAGGGGCTCTGAACAAAGTTCAGAACTAAACAACAACTTGAGTCCCAGACATGACGAGCCGGTGATGCTTCACATGAAGCAGATGTTCCTGAGGTCATTAGGGAAACTTCCCACTGCCAGGTGTTGCGCTTCTTCTTTCTGACGAGTTTTGTAGGTGCATTAGTTGTTATTTGTTCATGTGCCAGAAAGGCTTGCTCAGGATTTCCCTTTATGCCAAGTTCACAAACAACCTGCCCACCTTCACATAAGCTACAACAGTTTCTGTACTCTGTTAGCATAGTGTTGTACAAAACAATCTCTTCAAACAGAGCTGTTAGCAGCGGATGTGAAAAAAGAAAATGAATCAATAGCAAGCAGGAACATCATTTTGCATGAAATTAGCAACAATAAAAACAAAGAAAAATGTATAAGTAGTGTTTTCTGATAAATCTGATGAAGATGAAAGAATTTATATATATTTTTTTAGTTATTTTTTTCATTGACTGTAAACCCAGAAGAGAATTTGACAGTATTCTTCTTACATATTGTGATAATCAATCTCCTTCTTATGTCAGAGGTCTGATTGGACCACTTTCCTTTCAGACTGCAGGATTACTGCGAGTTCCTCGAGGCTCTAAAAGTAGAATAGGAGGCAGATCCTTTAGTTATCACACTCCTCCATAACCAACTCCCAGTTTTATTTCATAAGGCAAACATCCTGTCTTAAAACACTCCTTTTTGATAAAGTCTATGGTTAGACTGGCTTAGCCCTACAGCATTAGGGCTGCTGTAGGGCTTTAGCTGCTGGAGAATTGTTTTTCTCACTCTGCTTTTTTCCCGTATTACTCTCCATTTTATTGTTTATTGTTTATAGTCATTGTTGAAATTGTCTTTATGATCCTTTTTTGTTTTTGTTTTATTTTAGAGATTATTTCCTTAAGTATGTGCATTTCCTCTTGAAAAAACAATGGCGATTTTAGTGAGATTACCAATGTCAACCTCTTTGTTTTTTCTGGCTCAGCACCTCTTTAATTGAGTCCGAAATGAAGCAGCTAACAAAGGAACTATTCTTGTGTGTGCTTGTGTGTGAGAGAGAGAGATAAAGAGAGAGAGAAAGCAAAAGTATGATGAATTAATTGGAGACATCCAACTCTCAGCCACCAACACCAGCAAAGGGTGCAGCATCCTCAGCCAGCCAAATACAAGCTGCTACCTCTTGGTAGCAGCTTGTATTTGGCTGTTAACAAGATGCACCCGAACACAGTGATGAGGTAAATCATCACTAAAGCTTGCTATGCAGGTCAAGCCTCAAACTGGTGCCCCTCGCCCTCCGTCCCCCAGCAAGTAACGCATTGGACTGACACCAGCCAGAACTCTGAGGGACTAAAGGATGAGACACATTACCTGTCCTTCGGGTTAGCCAGCTCCTAGGAGGTCAGGAGGGAGGGACTCCAACAAGAGCCGCTCCCTTAGTCCCGACATGCAACTTTCAGCCTGACACATCCCCAACATCACAGACACCCAATGGCAACTCAATGGTTGGTTACCATTGGGTGGCTTATGATCTGAACACCCACAAAAAAAAAAAACACAACAAGGTGGGTAGACTCCCCCTACTCGTAGCTTTATGCGATCAGTTGGGTTTCCTGCTTCTACATAATCAGCTGACTGTAATTACACACAGACAGCATGGAACTGGAGCTAAACGCAACGTCATCATGGATTTAACTGGAATAAACTGGAATTTTATACTTTTACTCATCTGTAAACAAACGTGAAGAAAATATCTGTTGTAAATGTACGATACATATTTAAACTAAATTGAATTCAATTCTAAAATGAAGACATCATCTTTGGAAAACAAAAAACGTATCCTTCATACTGTGCCTACTCCCCTTTAACAGGAAGAAACATCCTGCAGAACCAAAGCACTGTGTACAGCCATCTGACACAACTGACCATCATCTGTGTGAGTTGCTAAAGTTTCATTGAGCAACAATTCAAATGATCTATTGGCAAAGACGAAATATTCCTATTGTGATTATGTTGTTATCATAGAACTGGCAGAAGCCAACTAACTTTACATAAAGCACTGCACCTTCTCTTCAGTCATGCAAATCCACAAATCAGTGAATTCATAAAATATGTCTCTTCTGGTAGTTTTTCTTCAATCGATCTTACTCCAGAAAATGCCAACATTTTAGATGTTTAGAGCCCAAACAACTTCAAAGAGCATTCAGTCACATTCCTGTATGTTTGCCTTCAAAACTTTCCCAACAAATCAGTTTCCAGAGTTGACTGCTGACTTTCTGACTAATACGTGGATTCTCTTGACAGCACTGTGAGGCAACACAATCACTGTTTCCCATTTGATTTGTGTGTTTTTAAGTTGCCGCTCAATTAAAAAAAAAAAAATTTAGTTACTCGTTCAGCAAAGAAATGTATGGAGAAAACTTCGCAGCACATGTTTCTTGATGAATAGATGTTTCTTATTTAGAAAATAATTTACACCATTGACATTTGTTACTTTATAGGTTAAGAAGTCTGATTATTGTTATTCCTGCTTGTCTAGCTGTCGACAAGCTCAAAGATGGTGAATAAAACACCTTTATACTGAATCATAAACATCCTAGAAGCTGAAGTGACTGATTTACCTTTCCTCAACACGACTGCAGCAGGAGCTCAGGTATACGCTGCAGGTATACAGCTGCTGTGATCAGTAAAGCATTCTGAACCCTGAGGCTCTAAGACAGAAACCTACATGTCAATTCATAATGATGCTAACTGGAGTAAACACAGTAAACGCAGAGAGGCTTACCTGTAAAATCACAGACTGTTCCATGGACGGTTTATTCCAAACACTGAAGCACTTCCCACACCTTCCACCTTTCCTCTGCAGCAACTTACAATTAGCTGCCAAGTTGAAGGAAGGAGGGAAAGGCAATCCGTTGACTCCTCCCCCCTCGCTTCGAACAAAGTTCAGCTTCCTGGTGAGTGGGATGGACGGGGCCTGATCCAAGGGTTTGATTCAAGCGCTCCGAAAAGTGTCTGCAACAAGATAGGAGTGGGTTTATAATGGGATGGAGGTTATAATACACCAGCCTGGCAGCTCTGACTAGACAAAAGAACTGGTTCTGCAACTTTCCAAGCAGATCTCAGCTGCTCCGTATCAGCTCAGATTGAATGTATGAGTGAATTAACAGAGAGGTGAGCAAGTACCTCCTGGCAACGGGTTCTTGAAGCCGGAGGATTTTTCTTATTTTATTTCACTCCATTAATGTTTTTACTTTATCTCAAACTGATATGAAATCTAACCCTCTGCTTCATTTACATGACTTGGTTTAACAGACACAAGTATTTGGATCTTAACTATTCATTTATGGAGCAGAGACACGAAAGGAAAAAAAGCTTGACCATTTCCTGCAGAGGAAAGTCTCTGTGTTCAGACCAGGGAGACGTGATGCACTTGGCTGTAACGGTGTGTTCCCTTCATGCTCCAAACTTTGACCAAACTTGGATTCTCCATAAAACCCTGAAGTTAAAGCCAATATGGCCGACCATCTCCCCTTGGACATTGCACCCAAACGTCTGGAATTAAGCCATTTCTACTCACCAGGTCACTTCAGTAGTCAGACTTGTTTAATTGCTTGTCAGCTCAGATGGTTATTGCTAACCACTGTTTGTTCTCAGCCATGAAGGACTGAACACACATTCTTACTGATCTACTGAGTTATTTTATGTTGTATTCTTAGATATGTTGGTGCTACTGTGTGAGTAATTCACAACATATTTTGCAAACTAATCTTAATTAACTTTCAGCTATTTAGACCTCATTTCTAAATAGCTGAAATGAGGTCATGAGAAACCCCTAAACCTGGTTTTTCATACTGAAAGTGTGACATCATTACATTGTTTTTCTTTTTTGGTAACTGGTTTTATTCTTATTTCTGTTAATAAACTTTTGGAGGAAAGTTGTCTTTGTTTATTCCTTGCACATCCAGAAGCTTATAGTTCAAGAATGTCAGTTCTGAGCTTAATCTTTCTTTTGTCATTTAATATCTAAACCTACTCAGGCAGGTATTCAAAAGCAATAAGCGAGACTGAAAACTATTTGGCTGTTATTTCCAGATAATCAGGTGGTGACTGACTTGGTAATTAGTAAATGTGTTAATAATTCCTTTCAGCATTTATTATTAGTTATTCATAATGAAACAAAACCTGTTTTTACACAACATCACATTATGGCAAATCTTTAGAAAAACACAACTCTTCCATGAGCATCTCATCCTTTCCCATGTGTCCTGTACTTTCCCCTCATGCCTGAATTCTCACACCTGACTAGTGATCATCCTTCTAAGTAGCTTATTGCTAGCTTTGACATTAACACCATGCTGCTATGTACTGGGATTATATTCAGTTATACCTAATTCTGTTCATTTGGATGGTTATTTACACTTAAATTTGCTGCATGTGTTACATTCCAGTGAACTGTCTCTCCCTCATTTAGCATCTGGAATGCAGCAGTCAAATGAGAGTACGACGAACATGCAATCAGCCTCTAGAACTGCTAAAGCGATTTCATCTACAGTTTGACTCCCTCCCCCAAACACCACCACCATCATCCCTCTTCCAAAGCTACAAGGAGTTCTCTCAGATGTTGTTCATGATGTTCCATTTTGCTCCTGATTTAGGGTTGGGGCAACAAATAAAAGTTTTCAGTTTTCTGTGGAAGAAAATGACTAATACAAACAAGAAACAATCTGGTGTTTCCCCAAGAAAGATTCTGGGAAGTCTGTTCTGTCAGAGCCAGATGCTATTCACACTCGAGTGCTGGGTTAGTGAGCAGGTAGGGGCAGTGAAAACCCCACCAACGTGCACTGTTAAAGGGCGATACAGGGAGATACGAGCGCTGGCTCTGCAGAAAACTGCTGGAGGCCAGTTAGTTATCAGCTAAATCTAAGGAGACATGAGGCGAGTCCTTCAGCTGTAAGCAGCTTAGAGGTAGCCGGAGAGAGAGGAGGAAAGCTAAGACACTGACTCACATTCACATGGATATGGGAGAGACATGAAAACAAAGGAAAGGTTACTGAATTTTAATTTTGCCCACCGGTGTCCTGGGAGAGCAGAAGATAAATGTAAGGTGCATGTGTGGACATGAGGCCACTGAATGTCTAGTATGACTAATCACTTTTAACACTTTAACCACCCACTCCCTTCCCAACCGGAGGAAAAACCCTTGTGTTTCTGGTGAGGTGTTTTCTGACATTGTTTACACAGCAGAGACTAGCAGGTCTGAATATGAACAACAAGGGAAGGAGTTTATATCTAACAAAAAAATAAACATATTAAAATAGATGATATAGTGTATAACATCACACAAATGCCCACGGTCTGCTTTGTTAAACAAAAAATATTTTTGTAATGTCTATAGCATGTGGCCAAAAATAACTGCAACTTTCTCATAATTTTGGTGTTTTTGAAAATCAGCAGCAAATTTAAATTAGACGTGAATATGATTGTGAATCCTAAGTGCCATCACCAATACAAACAGATGTTCTTGTGTTCTGGTCACCAGGAAATTCACAGAACGTTTTCCATGGGGTGAAAAATGATCCTTTCACCCACAAATTAAATGAAATTCCCTTGTAATACAGACATAAGTAAGTGTACACAGTTACTAAGAGAGAAAAAACATTATCCAGTGTCAGAGGCAAAAAGGAAAAATGACGAGATCCACAAATTGAAATTGAAAGAAATATTTGGCAGCAAATCTCCAATTTTTCATGTAGGTCCAGTAGGTGGCGGTAATGCTCTTTAATGCTGGTCTATTATTGTCTCTAAATGGCTGAAGAAGAACAAGAACTCTTTTTGTTTTTTTAGAGTTATATTAGACCTTATTACTAGAGTATTGCAAAAAACACAGGAAGTAAAAGTTGCCTCGCTATATTTTATTTTTTAAGACCGTGTAGAGTGTATGATAGCATATAGGTTTATTATTATTATTATTATTATTATTATTATTATTATTATTATTAATTTATTAATTTGTTTATTTTATTTTAGTACTCGTTATTTGGTCCACACTCCTTACCATAGACATGAACTCTTACTAGCTGGTGGCGGTAGTGTTTCCTAACGCTGTTTACCAACCGCCAATAACCAAAAAGACGAAGAAGAAATCAGGAAGCGACATCAACCACTCTGCTGTGTCTGGATACAAACCGGAGATTCTCCAACATGTTCTCCCCTCTCCACCGTCGTTATGCCCGGAGGACGTGACTGTGCTGCAGCGAACCTTTCCGTCTGATGTTCGGGGAAGATGCCTCTGGCTCCTGCAAACCAGGCCCAGCTGATCCGGTCCAGTCAGAAGGATGAATTCTACCGGAGCCTCCTGAGGAACAGCGCTAACGAAGCCTGTCAGAGTGTCGCAGGTAGCTGATCTCTGGCAGTTTCTCCTCGGTTTGGATCCAGAGCCAGAAATCCACTTGCTTCTGAAATGTTTTGGAAAAATCAAAAGAGTAAAACTGTCTGCTTTACTCAGAAAACTCATCGGATTGGTCTATCAGTCAGCCCGCTTTCTTGTTTTTGTAGAAGGAACAACAAACTTTTTAGTTAACTTCATCTTTATTGTCTCTCTTAGGGAATATGGTGTTGGACATTCAAAAGGGAACATGTTGTTGCCTGAGCGGTACCTTGACCTGATTTAAATGGATCTAACAGAGATATGTAACATTTACAATTTTATTTCTTAATTCACATCCTTTCAGTCTTCTTCAGGACATTACAGGATGGCTGTAAACAGAGGGGATTATGGTCAATGCCGACGTTTGAACAGGTTGGCTGATATCTGGTGCTTCATGCTGAGTTGTTTTCATTTCAGTTTAATTCAGAGCTGCTTTATTCACCCCAAAAGAAAATGACATGTTGTCATATTTCATATCACCCAAGCACCCTCAAAGAGTTGTTGTGCATGGTGATGCTGTGGAGAGGAAGAATCTCCAGTAGCAGTCAGTCTTCCGACAACTCTGAAGAGGCCTCTGACTGAAGACTGTTCCTGTATGGCAGCGTCCTGACTGTCATGGCATGGTAACAGCTGAACACCAGCCAGCAGAGACGATATTCCACATTTAAAATGTCATTGGTCCTTATGACCACTGCTACTCCATCTAATTTGGTTTTGCTGCTCTCTTTGCTTTCACTCTGTCTGTTTAGAAAGCTGAGCAGAGAGACATTGGAGTCGGGATAAGACTCCATTTCTCCTTATGATACATGGAAGAGATGGTTTGAACTTCGTCCTTTGTTGGTTTGAACTTCGTCCTCATTTTCTACTCCTCCTTGGATTTGTGGCCACAGTTTACGCTTTTGAGCTTTGAGATGCTCCCGGGTATAAGTACCTGGGGACAGGTTCCCCCACCTGAGCTGTGGATCTCTGCAGTTGATCCAGAGTCACCATGGGCCTCTTGGCTGCCTCTCTGACCAGTGCTCTCCTTGTTCAGCCTGGAAGTTTAGGTGGACGGCCTCGTCTTGAACAGCACTCTGTGAAATCTGGTGTGTTCCTTGGACGTATGATGCCGTTTGCGCGCCATTATTCTTTTAGCCGACCTCTGAGGCGACACAGAGCAGTTGGATTTGTACTGAGATTAGATTACACACAGGTGGACTCTATTTAGTCATTAGCAGTCATCAGTCAACTGATGGGGGGAAGAATACTTAAGCACGCGACAAATTTCAGCTTTTTATTTGTAAAACATATTTTGAATCATGTATAATTTTCTTTCTACTTCACAATTGGATATGCCACTTTGATGCTTCTCTGACCAATTATGTTTGTGGTTGTAATGTGAGAATATATGGAAAAGTTCAAGGGGTATGAATACTTTTACAAGCCGCTGTAGCATTTCCTTACAGTGTTTTTAGCTGGTCGTTTTGACAACTTTTTATCTTTGATGGTAATTTCCAGATGAAGAGTGTGTGTTTTTTTTTTTTCTCTTTTCCTGCAGGATCCAAACACTGGCTGGACTGGAGGAGGGAGGTAGAGCTGCTGTCAGACTTGGCTTACTATGGTTTAACCACGCTCTCAGGTCATTATTGAATTAAAAAGTTGAGCTTTAACCTCATCGAATGAATGAAGCCGGTTAAACGATGGATCCGGACTGTGCTCAGGTTACCAGACTCTGGGCGAGGAGTATGTGGGCATCGTCCAGGTGGATCCCTCCCGGCGGCAGATCCCGTCCCGAGCGAGGCGCTGCCTCTTCGTCCTCTGTCACGCCTTTGTGCCGTACCTCCTGGAGAAGGCCCTGGTGTGTCTGGAGAACGAGCTGGAAGGCGGGCCGGAAACGCGGAGGCGCCAGGCGACGTCGAGGGCCTGGAGCCTGGAGCGCTGGCTCAGGAGGGCGGCGCAGAGGGCGGTGGGGCTGCTGACGGAGCGGCAGAGGAAGGCCTGCCAGCCGGCCGTGTTTGTGATCCAGCAGAGCGTGGCCCTGCTGCACCGACTCCATGTTGCTCTGTTCTACGTCAGCAGCTCCTTCTACCACATGTCCAAGAGAGCAGCTGGGATCAGCTACGTAAGTCAGACCAGACAACCGACTGCCCACCACATCAAACAAACAAGTCTGAGTCAGAACCAGGGAGCACCAGGTCCAACTTAGTTGATTTCCATCTCTACATTAAAACTAGCATTCAGTAAATTATTTAACCTTAAAGTATTTTTTCCCCTATTACAGTTAATTACATGTTAGGAGTTCAGCGACTGCAGTTTTTCTGGAAAATTGGCGACATCCGATCTTTTAAAGCCTGATCTGCCGATTCCGATTTTAGTCAAAAGCATTTTGTCTGAAATGTTGCTAAATATAGCAATAAAGTCGATGAGTTGGCAACAGTGAGTTGACTATTGGTAACTGCAAACGTGCAGACATGACCAGGTGGGCGGGGCCAACAGTCAAATCCAGCAATAGCAGAGCAAAAGAAGATGGCGGCTGGTTTTAAGCCTTTGTTGAGGTAGATAAGACCAGCGGATCGGCTTCACATGTAACTATCGGTCGATCACTGATCTCTCAAAATTAAGATGAACTATTCATATTTATTACTTAGTGAATAAAATAATAAAAATGCAAATGGAAAATATAAAATCTTTATTTTACTGAAATCATATTTGACATATCCGTTATTTTATTTTTTTCAAATAAATTAACATTCAGTTGTTAATTTTACTTAATTAAATATTCAACTTGAAGTTGAAAGTACCATCCATATGACTCCATTTCTATATATTTCCTCCTGAAAGAAACTATTTCATGTATGTAAGTTCAGTCTTCTTCCACTCCTTGTTATTTTTTAGGATGTAACTTTCAATGTTTCCAGTCAAATAAAACCAAAACAGCAACGGTTATGAATTTCAAGATGCTTTTAAGATCAGGGAACTAAATGTTGAGTTGTCGGTGGTGTGTGTGTTTGTGTGTGTTCAGTTGTGTGTGACGGGGCCGAACGCTGATGACTCGTCCATCAGGAGCAGCTACCGGCTGCTGGGTTGCGTGTCTTTCCTCCAGCTGCTCGTCACTCTGAGTCTGCAGCTCAACAACCTGAGGCAGAGGCAGAGAGCCAGGCAGGAGTGGCAGATCTACAGGAGCCTCAGGTGGAGCGCCACAACACGACACGCTCACTTTCCTGGTTAAAAAGATCCTCAGCCATTTTAGAGCTTTTTTTTTTGGGGGGGGGGTAGAAATGTGTTAATCTTACTATTTAAATGAGAACATTGTTATAAAAGTCCTTCATAAAAGCTTCCTGTGTGACATTAGTCCTCGGCACCCAGCGAGCTCCTCCTCCACGCCCCGACCTGCGCGCTGCATCCTCTGCCTGGAGGCCCGCAGGAACTCCACCTGCACCCCCTGTGGACACCTGTTCTGCTGGGAGTGCATCGCCGAGTGGTGCAACACCAAGGTCAGACTCTCTGGTCAGCTCCAGACCTGCTTGACGTCACAGCTATTCCACCTCCATCCAGCCATCTGATCACAAACACCAACTTCCTACTCTGCATCACTTCTTCTGTGAACTCTCCTTTTCATTACATGAATCAAACTTTTCCTGTTTTTTATATATATATATATATATATATATATATATATATATATAGCTCTGGAAAAACTTAAAATTATTCATTCTGTCGCTGTTTCTTAATATTGCAATGACAATATTACTCACAATTAACCCATATTTACAGAAACCTTTTGTTTCCATGTGCAGAATTAGAGCTTTAGAAACCCGAGCAAAGTTTCCCTTCCCTGCCCCAAACCCACCTTCTTCAAATGAAACACAATTGGTGTCCAACATTTGTGCAGCAAAAACTTTTGTTTGTGCTGTAGATAAAATGTTAATAAGTATATGTAGAGATGATCAAAAGTCATCCATCTGATTGGGGTTGATATCTGCTTAAATCTGGGAACTTTTTTAATTAAAGTCTCACAACTTTTTGCTGCACAAACATCACGATTGTGCTGTGCGACATACACAAACAGCAATAAGATGCAAATAAATATTGTCTTAAGAGAAGTCAGGTTATATGACACTGAAATGTGTGTGTATGTGTGTGTGTGCGTGCGTGTGTGTGTTGTGTGTTCCAGGCCGAGTGTCCTTTGTGTCGGGAGAAGTTCCTGCCCCATAGGCTGGTGTTTCTAAGGAACTACAGCTAGACGTCCAGCTGGAACACACACAGCTGGACTGAAGCTCGTCCTAATTTGTGTATTCAGTCGTCATGGAGACCAGAACCTTCCAGCCTGCTGAGATTTATCCGTCTGTCCTAAAGAGAACAGGATATGTTTGGATTGTATCAATCAGATGATGTAAATGTCAATATCTGGGAATTCCAGAGGTGATTTAAATGTTTAACTTTATCAGATCATTTCTTCTGGTATGTTGTTTTGTTTGAATATTATTTTATGTGCTCAATTTATGCTGTGAGGATGTGCTTACAGTCATTAGTACTGTTTAGAAGAAATACTGAATGGATGATGAAACAATAGTTTTTAGCTTGTTCTATTTCTAAAGTGGAACTTTTTTGGGTCGGCTCTGCAAGAAGTTCAGGAATGGACAGAAAATTATTCATGAAAGATTCTGATGAAAAAAAAAATTTCTTTGACTACCTAATTAAAAAATAAACATGTCAAAATCGAAAGGAATCATAAGGAGTTAGACGGATTGTTCTTGTGGAATATTTTTAGCGTCATAACGCTTCTGCTACATTAAGGATAAACTCAGATATTTTTTGTTTTTGTTGTGAAAAAACCTAATATTTCATCTTCCTGTTCCACCTTGGATGCTACATGGAAAACTCCATTCTGTAGTTTTTAATTACCATTAGAAAATAAAAGTGAAATTTATTTTCTAAAAGTTTAGATTCAAATAAGATTTTTTTCTTGTTGAAAATCTTAATTTGTAAGAGTAATATACTTTTTTAAATAAATGAGCCTTTGTACTAATGTGATTGATTTAAATAACATTTTTACTATTTTCATGAAATTGTTTTGTTTTTAATTCTCTGATAGCAATGATGCTGACATTGGCCACAAGTATGCTAAATATGACTGTACCTGAATTGAATTTAATACCTATAGTTAAGTCTACAATTATTCATACCACTGGGAGGCTTAGGATTAAAGTAATCTTTTCATTTTATCAAACTGCTCAGTAATTATAACTAGGGCCTGATTGCTGTTTTCACTGATTTTTGATATTTTAACATGTAATTTTCAATTAAATGTCAACTTTTTTTTTTTCTTGAGCTGATCCTTAATTTACGTTACATTATGCTTTGAGCGATCCAAACAGAAACCTTGAATGTGTTGGGATATGAAGGCGAATGAATAAAAAAACCTCTTTTGGGGCAATAAAATGGTAGCTGTTGTTAAATTGGCTTGACTTGCCCATGAAAGTCAGTGTTTAGTTCTGGTCAGATCCATATGACCATATGTCTGATGATGACACCGGAGTCCCCAGTAACTTCTTACCCCAATCAGAAAGCATGTGAATGAAAACAGGAGGCCAAATTAAGTGCAGAGTAATTCATTGTCAAATAGCAGAAAACAATACACCAGTCACACAATACATACCAAGTAGTTTAAATATTGTACACTCAGCTTCCCAAATCCCATCAGCCCCGCTCAGACGCAACATATGTTACATGCACACATGAGCAACTTCTGCCAAAAATAAAAAAATAAAACTAAAAAAAAAAAAAAAAAACACTCCACACAGACCCACATGCCATCCTGTCCCAGAGACTTAAAATCTCACCCACACGTTTTTCAGAAATCACTCCATGTGCTGTATTGCTTTCAGCGTACATGTTGCTGTTTGGTTAAAGCCTGAAAAGAACAAGCTCTTCAACAGCACAAGCAGTTTAAAAAATAGATTTATATTTATATATATATATATATAATTAAATAAAAAGCTCCACCACATGCTTCTCTAAAACATTGTATAATGTGCTGCTTCCCATCTATACACACTACCTGAACACACTATAGCGCAACTGATATGGAAGACCATTCCTGCTGGACTGGATAGATTTAAAAAACAGAAGTTGGAAATTAGACTAAAAGATACACGTTGTAGGTCACTTAACGTTCTCTCTTTACATATCTGGAAATATCAGATTGTCACCTAAACATTTTTCATTTGGGTTTCTTTGTCACTTTTTTATGTGGGGAAAACTCAAAACATTTGACAAAAATAAAAGCATTTCCTACTTCCTGCATCTGCTGGTGTCACCGGGCGGAAATGGGCTTCAACAGATCTTCACCTCATAACTTAAAGTGTCAAAGTCCAAATAAAATGAAAACATACATGGTCCAGGCTTCATTTACAGCAACATATTTAAACTCCTGTGAGTGAAACTAAAAATCAAACTGCAAAAATTTACATTCATTTGTAAAAAATAAAATAAGACAGCATATTGGATATTGTGTTCACCGGAAAGTTTTCAGCCCTGTGCTGGATGTTCGTTGCTGTGCTTGAAGCGAATGCTCAGGAGGATTTCTTAGGAACAAACCAGCAACATGTGCAGATCCTCAGTGAGGCGACCCGACAGCTCGACACAGCTGGACCCTCAGCTAACGTTCCAGCTAGCTAAGCTAACGTGAGCAGGTGGAGAACGACTGCGATGCTGTGAGCAGTAAGAGGTTAAAGCAGCAGAAAGAGGGTGGGGCTTAGAGGGGAACCAGGAACTCTGCATGTGGAACCAACATTATTCTTTAGGGGGTTCATTTCACATATAGTTATGTTAAAAATTATTAATATACCTAAAAGATTTACTGGTAGATCTTATGTTTGCTTTAGGATTATGGTTTATGATTGGGCACAGGCACTTCCTGTAGCAGAGCCACTAAAATGGGAGATAAAATAAAAATGTCTTGCAGTTTAACAAAAGAGAAAAACAAATGCTTTTTCAATAAATGGAATAGCCTTAACTGGCTCTATTTATATTTGTTGACCAGCTTCTAGGTGTTTTCGCTTCCAGGTGTTTCTGATTTTTATGGAGGAGCTTCACGGCCCTCTGCTCCATCACCCTAATCTTTGGTTCTGTCAGAGTCACGTCCCGTTGAGATCACGTTAAATCGGAACCTGCCAGGGTGTGCAAGTCTGAGCCTGACTGGACGTGTTTTACTTCTTGTGGTTAATAAAACCCAGCAATTTATCTCTTAGGTCAAAACAAGTCAAAGTAGAGTTTTTTTCTTCTTAATTTCTTTACAGGTTTATTAATTAGCTCCAATTAGCCATTTATCAATGAGTCAAATGAACCGTTTTAAATTAACTGAACCCCTTAGATGAATTGTTGGAGAACAGCAGGGTCAGAGGTGTGTGTGCGTGTGTGTGTGTGTGAGAACGTTCTGCTGGAAGAGCTTCTCAGCTAGAAGGAAACAGACAAGCTGTTTCCTAGGCGACGAGCAAGTCTAAGCTGTACGTTTACTGAAATGCGTTCACGTGTGTATAAGCTGATCTGGGATCTGATGTCACTTCTTGAAAGTAAAGAAGAATGGTAGAAGAGTATTTATCTTTTTTCTTTTTATTTTATTGAAGCTTCTTCAACCAGGACCTGAACTATGAAAGCCTCTCGTTTTCATAGCGACGCCATTAACCCATTTTAAAATAATGAAGTCCCCCTACTTATTATTAAAAGGTAATATTTTTAAAAAAGCTTTTACACAATGCGGGATCTAGCGGCTGGGGGCGGTGCTAGCTGTGCTGGAGCTTCAGCCACTTCACCTAAGGTGCTGAAGTTTACATGCTTCATCACAAAAATGTAACAAGACCTTGTGTTTGTTCCACAAAATGCATAATTCGTCCACTTTTTGCATTCGTTAAAGAGCAAAATCGTGCAAATCTGGATCCTAGAAAAATACAAAGTTGGAAGTTTAGAAAAAGAAAAGTTCCAAGAGGAAGATGGTGCAGAAGTCCTTTCAGTCTTTGGTTAGGTGATGTTGAGGAAGGAAAGAATGAGGGCAGGATCCCTGAAGAGCGCCCGGTTCACTTCAAAGCGATGACTCGATACAATGTCTGAGCTGATGAAGCCCCCAGAGTGGGCCTAGAAGAGAACGCTCCCGTCTGGAGGAAGAGCCCTTGGTAGATCTGAGCCAAACGATGCTGGTACAGAGAGGGAATGTAATGATGCTGGTTACCTGGAGACAAAATGCACCATTCCCCGGTGCAGAGGAAGAAAGTCTGACTCATCCCAGTTCAACGGGAAGTGGAGAGGTACCCTCAGAAGCTTGGACTAAAGTGAAGGCAGCAAGTTTCCATGAAGGTTCCTATGGAAAGCAATGAATAAGGATGAGCTGTATTGGTTCTCTGCTGGCTGCTGCTCTGATAACTGAGCAGAGGTGTGTGTGTGTGTGTGTGTATGTGTTAACACACATACACACACACACACAGCAGCAGCAGCAACAGCACTCCTTCAGGGTCCGCTTCCAGCCAGTCATCTCTTCCCTGACTTCATGTAGGATGGGATGGCTCCTCGAGCCGTCAGACCCTCAAAACGCTTGTAGGTGTAGTTGATGAAGACCCAGTCCTTGTTCTTCAGGTCAGCCTCGCTGTGATTGGACACTTGGGTGGCTGAAGGAAAAAAATAAATAAATAAAATAAAAAACCCAGAAAGAAGTTAAACCACTTTCCCTGTTCGGGCACAAAGTGTGATGTGGAAACCAGAAAACGGTGAGGCTTACTAGTTGGAGTGAGGATGTCCGAGTCGGGGAACTCGTCGAAGTTGGACGTGTCGTCAATGCTTTTGATGTTTATGGGAATGGCAGCAGGTCTTTCTCTGCAGGACGAGAGGAGGAGAGGGTCTGCTGACTGGGAGGCACGGCTCATCTGAGACGGCAATCAGGTTAAACAAAACGCACAGCACAGCGGACTGGAAAACGTATCGCCACGTACGGGTTTCATTTCAGGCCAAATCCAGAATTGTTCATTATTTTGTTGCAATAAGCAATAAATCAATTAATTGCATGTAAGCGTTTCATATCATCATTTCTATCATGTAAATAGACATTAAAACAATTTCTCTTGACATTGTTTATTGTTTTTCTCTTTTCTCTCTCTCTACCAAAAACTGAATGACAAGTCGTCAGTCTGGTGCTTTGGAAGGGCGATTTGTTTACAGGAACTTCATAATTCATTTATGAAGCATGTTATTTGTTGTTTTGTTTATTTTTTATTAACCCACCCTGTCTGATGCCGCCCTGGGCATGTGCCAACATAGCCCATATCAAAAACCGCCATTGTATTCACTTTTTCAAAAAAACGCCCAGACATTTCTTTTTGAAAACATGCACACATTCTTAATGTGCACACAGTTAAGAAACCGTTTTATTGTCTCAAACTAAACATGTCTGACGATTCTCAGTTCCTGGTTTTTATATTCAAGAAGATTTAAAGGAAGCCATTTTGTTTTAAAGGTCACCTGCATCATCGTGACGTAGCGCTAAAACAGCGCATTCTTTCATGAGCTCAAAACTGGCAGAACTGATCAGGTGAAATCTCAATAACTAAGGATGATTTTGTGTGTTAAATGTAATGAACATGTTTTGAACAGGCCACAGACTATCTTAGCTTGTTCAATGGAGCACAATAGTGGACCTTTATACATTAATTAAATATGTCCCTGACCATAATTTCCTATGGAATTTGTATGGTCAAGCAGTAGCTGCTTGTCCTCATCCAGCTGAGTGACTGACATAATTCGTGCATGTGAAATTTTGAGCTTGTACACGTAGGCGTGCACACATGGGCTAATGGAGCAACACAAGAAAGTTGTTCTTGCCGGTCTGTGAGTGGAAGTGGTTGATCCGGGTGGATCAACACTATTTTAAGATGTTTGTTTGTCAACCTTTTGCTGTCGCTCCTCGTGTGTGGAGTCCATAACTGAACTGAACGAGGCAGCCCTCCATGGGAGAGAGGCTTTCAGGTCAAAATAGACAGCTTGATTAATGTGCACTATGCAAAATTAACACATTGAAATTTTCAGGTTAATACGTTAATGTTGACCGGCCTAGTAAAACATAAGACATCCACGTATAAACGGTAAAGTCCCAGTTAAACTGAAGACGCAGAAGCCTTGACCCGTTTGCTGAAATTCTGAACATCAACATTTGTTTTGCGGCGCCGAGCGGCCAGCTGTCCTACCTGATGTGGTCGTAGTCCACCCCCTCAAAGAATGGGTTGGACTTGATCTCCTCCACGCTGACAGCACCGATCCTGTGCTCCTCCTCACAGCAAAACCTGAACACACACATCTGATCAGCAGCTGGATCAGCAGCTTTACTGCACATTCTTTCACAAATCAAAACTCATCATTCAGTAGAGGTGGTGTAAAGTGAATGAGGTCTGTTCTCCTGCCTGAGAATGAGGTCTTTAGCCTTCTCTGATATTGGCACTTCTGGGGGAAAGGTGAGCGTCTCTCTCCAGTTCATCACCTTCCTGTAGGTCTCCTGAGGCGTCTCGGAGCAGAACGGAGGGTACCCTACAGCAGACCGGCCGCACGTCACATAACACCCCAACAACACACTGGCACAGAGGCAGGCGGCCCCAGCATTACCTATCAGCATCTCATACATGATGACACCAAGGCTCCACCAGTCACACAGCTTGTTGTATCCGTTCTGCATGAAGACCTCAGGAGCGATGTAATCTGGGGTTCCCACTGTGGAAAACGCCTGAGGGAGAGAGAAACAATTAAAACACATTTGTTATCACAAGGTAATAAGGCAGTTCAGACTAGAAACTGAACTGCCTTAGTTTCTAGTCTGAACAGAGAGAAGAGAGAAACAGTTGTAACTGAGTAATGAGTCAAGGAGAGATGGTCTGCTTCAGCAGAAACGATAAGACGCACAGACAGTATTGTGTGGTGCAACTACCACACAATACCGTCTGTCCAGTTCCTTCTTTGGGTAAATTGGCTTCACATAGTTCCAAGGAATCCAAAGCATCCCATTCAGAGTTAAGACTGTATGTGAACTTAAGACATTCCTAAAGTTGACATCACTTATTTGGTGCTAAAATGGCTTCAAAGCCTTGGGATGCGTCTGGAAGAGTTACGTTTTCATTCATGTCGACAGCAGGCCGACGTAAGAGCACACAGTCTTTACAGCACACAGGTAAGCTTAAACGATTAATCAGATTACTTGCGATGAATCGATTATTGAAATAATCGTATTTAGTAGTTGATTAATCGATAACTGGAGTATTATGACACAAAAAGAGTCACTTACTGAGGAGGAGCCAGTTTAAGATTCACCTGCTCTGACACTGAATTTTAGACAATAAAATGTTTAATTTCTTGAGGAATTGAATTATTTGTTTATTTTCATCTTTTAATGTATTTCTAATATTGCATAAAACAAGGCTGAAGTGGTTAAATGAATGGGCCTTTTTTTTATATCTAACTGAATTGTCAGACTCATCAATTACCAAAATAGTCATTACACACAGATGACCATCAGGTCTACAGAGGCTTTAGAGGTTGTGTCATCTGTGGGGGTTGGGGCGGGAAAAAAAAAAAAAAAAAAAAAAAACAAAAAAACAAAAAAAAAAAATCGCTGCATAATTAACCTAAAGGAAAGAAAGTAAAAATGCAGAAACTTTCTGAATTAAAAGTCTGTCGCCATAGCAACACTGTGACCTCATCAGGGTCATGGATATTCTACAGCATCAGATTTTAAATGTTGGGGTTTCCCTCCACCGCTGTGTAATCAAATGACAGCGTGATTAAACTGTGTTCTGTCGAAATGCGCTACCCGTCGATCATCGCTACCTTCAGGCGATGCTGCGTCTTGATCTGATCAGCTGCTCTCAGCCACTGGCTAATCACAGGGGGGAGGGGCTGACTGTTTACACATTATTCTGTGCTGAACTCAAACATTGGTTACTCTCACACACTCACACACACACACACACACTCACACTCACACACACACACACACACACACACACACACACACACACACACACACACACACACACCAGTTCAGCCTGGAAGTGTGAAGAACAAAGTGAACTTGATTCACTATTTTGTCACCAAGTTGACTTAGATTTGTATGATTGAACTGAAGGAGCCTTGATATTATGTGTTGCAGCTATATAAATAAACTGTATTTACTTTCATTTACATTCTACAGTGCATATGAATGCTTTAAATTTTTTGCATTATTATTATCTATAAACGGATCATTTACATAGTGAGCAATCTGTTAATAATCCAGGCTTTACTTTGTAAAGGAGAGATTTGGAGCAGAAACCTCTGCTACAAACTAAAAACAAAAATCCATCTAGTGAGAGCTCAGTCTCATTTTCACAACCATATAAAGTTTTCTGTGCAGCTTTAAAGACATTTGGTGGTTTGGTTAAAAACAAAATAATATATAAATGTATATATAGTATATATTACTCATGTTAGCAGGTATTTACAGATTATTATAGTCAGTCTAGACAAAATACCACTTCCTGTAACATGCAACCAAAATGTAAATGAGGTGTAGAAGGATCTGTTCAGACCTACCAGCTGCCTCCTGTTCCTCTTCCAGGTCTCGGCTTTCCTCTTAGAGTTCATGTTCTGAAAGGCTGCACAGACAAAACATCAGTTTCTGAGGATCAACCTCACTATTAGTTAAGGACAAAAACATTTTTTTTGTTCTAAAACAAAGCAAGATTGTTTTCCTTCTCTTCACCTTGTTTGGCTAACTGGGAAAGAAAATAAAAAAATAAAAAAAATAAAAAAAATCAAGCTTATGATGAGGTTTTTCTCTTCCATAACCCATGAGAGTGATTATTAGCTCTGGCTCATACAGCTGCCAAAAGCTGCAGGACAAATTGACTAACAGAAACAATCTAAAAAGTTTTCAGAAGAACATAAACAAGCAGAGCAGCCAAGCTGGTTACACAGACAACACTAGAAATCAATAACAATACACTGTGTATAAGTCAGCTCCTGTAGGTTGCATACAAACTACAGGAAATAGATGAGGCCTATTTCAATGCAAAATGTTATACACTTTGCCTCTTCTGACAAGCTGAAATATAGCAATATTGTTGCAAATTTTGTAAAAAAAAAAAAAATTAATAATAATAATGTTAGAAAGCCTTAACATACTCACCTTTTGAAAAAGACTGATAAAGGTGACAAGTTACCTCTGTTTACAAGTGTAATGTGTGTTTTGTCCCTCACATTAAATGGCACACCATGCACAGACACAAGCAGCTGAAGATGCAATGACGACGGCAGCGACGGCTGGAAGAAGTAAAGTGAAACGTTGCCTGACTTTGCTTACTGAGGTCACTGGGCAGGCTGTGGTTCAGGTTTTTGTAGAAGTCTGTGCGGTGAGCCTTCTTCAACCCGGTGCACAAGCCGAAGTCCGACAGCTTCACGTGACCCTGAACCGACACAGAGCTCTCCGTTAGTGGACGAATTATAGATAGGATTAGATAGGAGCTGGAAACAGTAGAGCTGCACATTATATCAGTGTCACTGTATGCATTACGCATAATGCGAAAGGCTGCATTGACCATAATAAGTGTTTAAGTACCCAGCATTCAGACTGAGTATGCCTAATATGCCTGGTGACAACTGTTGCTGGATTCTGCAAATAAAAAAAGTTTTGAAGGTAAAAGTGTCTTTATGAATCCAACCTTGTTTTTGAGAGGAAAATATTGAACATTGTTTGATTTTTCCCAGAAGCTGGACAGACTAATAATGGCTGGGCTCTACAGTGTGCACAATTATTAGGCAGGTGAGTATTTTGACATTTATAGGAATACTTTCTCACTCCAAGCTGGATTAACTTGAATGAAGAACGGATTTAAACACAGCAGACGATGTGCATCTGTGTAATGGGACTTCTGTCATATCCTGAAACTCCAACCGACTTGGAGTAGCTACCTGAGTGAAGTCGCCCCCTCATCTGGTTCAAATCTAACAAAATTGGTGCCAAATGTTTGTGCCAAAATTTGTGCAGCATCATTTTTTGTTTGTGCCGCCATCTTTTTAAAGATATTAATAAAAACGTAATACGAGTGCTTATTGGAAAGTTTTGAGTTGCTTGCCATTCTCACTTCAACAGATGAAAATAAAGCAATATGTGAAAATGCGGGCTTGTCATTTAGTTGCATAATAATTCTGCACAATAATATTTGCCCAATAATCATGCACTCCATCATTCTCCAAAGGAAGCCAAAGCCTCACTTTTGTTTCCTCCGTGTGTGTGAGGCTTATTGACATCTGGATTAACCAACAGCATTGAAGTTGGAAATTAATAAAAAATAATCCTCAAAAATAAGACTTTGTTAATAATTGTGCACAGTGCATGTCTGCAATATACCCAAAGCAGAAAGACATCAACACTGTATATTAATTTGTTAATTGCAACAGTCACTCATATAATCGCATTTTGCACGTTTTCCTAGAGATATGGCTGTTCCTTATGCCTGTATACAGAAATGCTTGTAGATAAAGGTCGGACTGGACTCACTCTGGCGTCCAGCAGCAAGTTGTCAGGTTTGATGTCTCTGTGGATGAAGCTCAACTGGTGGATGGAGTCGATGGCCAGCACCGTCTCGGCAATGTAGAACTGAGTGGCTTCCTCTGACAGAGTGTCCATCTTCATCAACAGAGTCATCATGTCTCCTGCAGCAGACAGGAGGATGTGGACGTATTCGGTTACGTCTCTTCTTCCCCTCAACAAGTTGAAACACCAAACTTTGCACCGAAAATGCAGAAGCTATTTTTTTCTATGAATGAAATAATTTTTTTTTTTTAACTAAACATTTATTTAAAAATGTACACTTCTATGCAGGATCCATCAGTCTTCAGGAGGACAGAAGTAAGGACAATAACTTGGAACGTTTAGTCCCATATTCTCGATGTGTTTATTATCCCTTACTTTAGCTGATGACGGTCTTCCCGTCTATTAATGTTTCTGTTATTGATTACAGTGAAAACTCCTTAACTATGTTCGGAACTACATTTAGCACCGTTCAATACCGAGCATTACTTTTGAGTTGCCATTCCTTTGTTCTAAGAATCTCCACAAAGTTGTACCTCCAGGGAGAAACTCCATGATGAGGTAGAGGTTCATCTTGTCCTGGAAACTGTAGAACATTTTCACCACCCACAGGCTGTCTGCTTCCACCAGAATGTCCCGCTCAGCACGGATGTGGCCCACCTGCAGGCAGCCAATGCTTCAGGTAAACCCAATTCGTACAAAGGAGCGTACCTGCGTGTGTGTGCGCACGTGTGTGTATACCTGTTCTTTCTCCAACATGTCAGCTTTACGGAGTATCTTCATGGCGTAGACGTGACCCGTGTCTTTTTTCTGCACCAGGCGAACCTGAAGACAGAACAACACAAATGGTGAACTGCAACAATTTTGTGAAAACAAAAGGTCCCGTCTTTAAGAGACAGTCTGTTACAGACAACAAGATCTCAAGAATGAGTTGCTCAGCATGTTGATGATGGATCACAGCAACTTTGCTGGTGTAACAAGCAGTGAATGTTTGACATGCAGACAGGACAGCGCCTATAGAGCCTGAGGCCCGTCCACACCGACTCCCTACCAGGGCGCAGCTGCTAAATACTGATCAGAAGGGGTGTACTCCATTCTTACTCATGTTTTTTTTTTTGCTGGTCTTTTAACACATTTCGTTCTTGAATCTTTGTCAAAATCTACATTCACTTAAGAAGTAAAAATGTACCTCTCCAAATGCTCCTCTGCCAATCACCTTGAGGGACTCGAAGTCCTCCAGTCCCAGCCGAGTGCGTTTTAAACGCAGGAACTCTGTTTCCTTCCGGGCATGCTCAGAACGCCGGATACGTTTCTGAAAAACGAGCATTTTCAGAATGAGTTGTGTTCAAACAATTGCTGGCATGCCTGATGCACAGACACTGGAATTATTAATGATAAAAACTTTATTTGTAATTGTTCAAAGCAGCATAAATTATATAACCCTTTAGGAATTGAAATACATAAGCGCACCAACACGAAAACATTCCTACCACTATGATCTTAGAACATTTAGAAGAACTTTGGTCAAAGTTACCCACCGTCTACTTTAGATGAAACTTCAATGCCTGTCCTATCAGGGATTCATACTCGGATAGTAATAACTGTATATTTACAGCTTAAAGACCAACTGTGCATTCATCTGAGTTGTGTTGTAGAGTCTCACCTCTTCATCAGCCAGCCCCTCCTGGTCCATCACCTTCTCCAGCTTCTGCTGCCTGTAGAGATCAAGTTTATTTGTATAGTACATTTCAGCGAAAAGGGAAGTGCTTTACACCATAAAAGCACAAGACTAAAGAGTCATAAAAACAACACACAATCATCGACTGAGAAACCAGAGACAAACATAACTGGGGATGCAGAACAGACCAGAACCAGGAGACCTGAGAGGTCTGGAAGGTTGAAACAACAGCAGATCTTTAATGTGTTCTGATGTTGAGCTTTTCAGTGATTTAAAAAAAACTCACAATAATATTTTAAAGTCTTTTCTCTGAGCTACTGGCACCAGGAAGATTTACACCAGCAAGATAGATGTGCTCCATCTTCCTGGTTTTAGTGAAAACGTGAACAGCAGCGCTGTGGATCAGCTGCACCTGTCTGATTGATTTTTTTTTTTGACAGATATTTGAAGACACTGTTGCAGTAATAGATGCGTCTAAAAAAAAACATGAGTGAGTTTCTCTAAATCTCCCTGAGACATCAGTCCTCTAATCCTGGAAATGTTCTTCAGGTGACAGAAGGCCGACTTTGTAAACATCTTTATGTGGCTCTCGACGTTCACTTCTGATTTCAGATTTCGGGCCTGATCACTAGTTTCCAGCTGTGATAACTGAATCTGTGTGCAGACGCTACATTGTTCCTCTTCAGGCAAAAAAATAACTTCAGTTTTGTTCTTCCTCAGTCTTTGTATGGGTGTTTATGTGGGTGTTATTGAACACTTTGTGTTATTCCCAGACCTACAATTAAAGGTCTGGGAATACTCAGACCTGCTCTCAGGTCCAGCTCTGATGTCACGACTGACACGAAATCTTCTTCAGGCTTAAGTTCTGATAAAGCACAAATTCATTCATCTTCATTCTGGCTCTTGGGTGTAGCTCTGAACTTTGACCATTGCATCACGTTGATTCTTTCCGTTTTCAGATTTGGGATCGTTCACTTGTTTTGAGTTATTAGTTGTAATAATTGAAATACGCTATGACAATTGGCCAAACGTCAATATTTTTTAGCTAGCACATAATTTTATTTTATTTTTTTTATGAATGTTGTTTTTAGCAGAAGTCAAAGCCGTTTGCCTCCAGTGGAAACATGTGCAGCACCGACATGCACAGCCTGCACATGCCGGTCATGTTCAGCCCCGGTCATTGATCTGGTTTAGAAACTCATTTGAGCAAACATGCTGTATGAAGAATCTGATTGGATACCAACTGATCTGGATTGTAAAAGCGGTGGGCAGAGTTATGAAATCAGGAAGTAGTTCAAGTTAAGCAATGAAAAGCAGAGGATTGGGAAGCTCTGTGCCAATTCTAGGTGGTTTGGCAGCAAAACAAGCCCACAGCATCAGCCCTCCAACATTAAGCATTAAAACATTTTACTTGTTACAATGGCTATACACACAGTTTCTGGGTTTTTCACTTAGTGTGGAAAATATAAAACAATAAAACAAATTATTAAAGTACATTTTTAGAGCACCTTTCAACCCTCTTAATGCAGCATCACATACAAATATCTACATACAAAATGTAGATATTCACAGAATATCTACATTTTGCAACAAAAAAAAAAGTCCTTGCATGTATTGCAGAAATAAAAGCCTGAAGGGATGATGAGCAGTGTACTCTGTGATGCAACCTGCCACAACAGGAAGCAGCCCTGCCCTTACTTCATCATGACATAGCCCACATCCTGATGAAGCATGTTCCTGGTTTAAGCTTAAAAAAACAAAAAACATAAAGCAACTCTATGTTTTAGTTTAACTTAAGATGGGTTTTAATAGAAACTGTTTACATGTGAGTTTTTCCTGTAACACATGAGCGTCATGTGCAGAGCTGAAACATTCGAGTCTCACCTCATCTCCCTCTCCTCATGCTGAGCAATGAGGTTACTGTAGAAGTTCTCCAGGGTCACTTTGGCCATGGTGACCCGTTCCTTGGTGTGGTTACTCATCGAAGCGCACGAGCTCTGGCCAGTCATCGCCATACTTCGTCTGGGAACATACAAACGTTCAAGTGAGAACAATGGAGACCAGCTGTCTTCACAATCAGAGCTTTCATTTTACAATTATTATACAGGCTAACAAGATTTTTTTAACTGTACAATGAAATAAATGAGTTGATACATCCATCAGTTATATTTACTATACTGAGTTTATTTGAATACTATTTAAGTCCTAAAAATACCAAGGCAACAGAGATGCAACCAGTGCTGACATCCCAAGTGCAATTTAGAATATTTAGTT
The DNA here is from genome assembly GCF_051168715.1 of Poecilia mexicana. Lineage (NCBI taxonomy): Eukaryota > Metazoa > Chordata > Actinopteri > Cyprinodontiformes > Poeciliidae > Poecilia > Poecilia mexicana. The sequence goes on along the minus strand of NW_028263376.1, from coordinate 7,014,398 downwards.
GACCTAAAAATCATGTTTGGACTGTGGAAAGAAGGCAGAGAACCCAGAATGCACAGGGAGAACATGCAAACTCCATGAAGAAACCCCAGGCAGGGACTCAAGCCCAGGACCGCACTGCCTTGATGAGCACTGCGATAATACCACACAGGTTTTATACCCATTTTTACTTTTCTTGATTCCATATTTTAGGATACATCCGTAATAATTTTGGTAGGACACTGTGGCTCTGAGACACCTTGAACTACTCCACTTTTAATACCATAACAAAGGAAGACAGTAGAGGTCAGTAGGTTTGTTTCTCTGGATAAATGAAATAGTAGCATAACACCAAACCTGCAGAGGAGAAGTATTTAGCAACAAATTGTTGGGAAATGCAGAAAGGTTCCAATCAGGGACAGCTAACCCAACTGGTTTGAGATAAGCTGAAAGAAATCCACCTATATGATCTGATATCAGCTTTCAGTACTATTAGATGTTTTTAACAATTTTGGGAAGAATTTTAAGCAGATGCTGGAAAGGAAGCTAGGATCTCAAACAGAGCAACAAAGGTACAGATAACTCTGCATTAAATCAGACATTTTGACACAAATGTTAAAAGAAGGGGAAGAGGAAAAAAGCTGGTTACAGAGTCAGAGATGAAACAATGATGTTACACAAAAATGAGGAAATCTTTCCGTGCAACACCTGCTGCTAGCTCCATCCCAGAGAGATAAGACGGTTTCACATGCAAATACAGAAACAAAGTGGTAAAATGCAGAAAGTCAATACACCAAATTAGTGGGTTCTTAAGCACTTAGAGAAATTAAAACTCAATTATACCCAGCTTCCTTAACAGGAAATACAAACTTATTTTTCGACTTTATTGGAAGCTGCCCGACTTCTTGAAAGAAAACTAAAACCAAGCCAAGTCCCAGCTCGATGATAAACTAGAGGAGGAAGCCGGGCTGCTTTATGGAAACAATAAAACTGAGCCAGCCACTGAGCCACAACACGGAGCTAGTTTCGGTAGCAACGGACCAAAAACACTTCTCCACCAAATTCTTAAACGTGAATTAGGTAGCAGTTCAAATCACCATTTGACGCCCTTTAGCACCCTTAATCATATTCAGAGACAACAAATGTACATTTTCACCAACTTCCAGGTTCAGAAACCACTGTCTTTACCTGCTAACATCAGTTTAGCTAGCTAGTTAGCTTCTAAAGTTCCTGGCTTTAAAGTTCACAGCAGGCGCAATGATGATTCCGGAAAGGCAATTCAAAATAAAACCAACATGCAAGGACTTCAACCTTCTTTACCAATTTATACCTTTATTTTGACAGTCTCCAAGGGAAGCTCTGCATTTATTTCGGTTAACTGCAAAAGTTAAAGTTCTCTGAGCAAACAGCTAAGTGAAAGTTAGCTGATAAACGTTAGCTACCCAGTAGCACACCTTGGAAAACAGACAACTTTTATTTTATTCGACAGTGAACTACTTTAAAAGTTCATCACGCTAACTCAGAGCGCCTTCCTCTTGTTTCTCCATGGTCGGGTCTTTGTTCGCTTACCTTGATCGAAGGTGCGGTATCTGCTCTCTCTCTCTTGTTCTACTGATCATGAGGGCGGCGATCGCCCGGTCTTTGAACTCAGTAAGACACCTAGCGGCTCCAACCCGCCCTTTCATACGATTAAAGACATGTTAACACTGACTTGTTAGGGGAACCTCTGCTGTTTCCTGTTGGGGCGATCGAAACGAATGTAGATTATGTAACAGGAGACCGATGCCGTTGTCCTCAACAGCCTTAAAATATTTTGTTTTACAATACCCAAATATGCTCAGGAATGTCAGCACTTAGGTGTGAGCACATTTTTTGTGAGGCAATGATGTCTGGACAATTGTCAACTATATGTTTGGGGGCAAAAAAATCTTGAAATTCTAAAAAAAAAAAAAAATAAAGTAGAAGGATGAACTGCAAAATAACTTTTACACTGAAGAGAAGATGAGTATGAAAGCCTGTTTCTGCCAATCTGTTAAAAAAAATTAAATAAATTATTTCAAAATAATGATATAGTATCTCAAAAATAATGAGATGGTATATCAAGAAATAATGAGATACTATCTCAAAAATAATGAGCTAATTATTTATTTATTTATTTTAACAGAGTTGTGGAAACGGGCTTCCATAGGTGAGAGCTATAAATCTGAGTTAAGTTATGCAATCCATATTGTCGTTTTACAAATTACATTAAATTTGGGAGGTAAAATTGTACATTCACACAATATTTCAACTGCAAAATGTAAATCTCTAATTATTTTATCTGGAAGTAGTTCACTTGATAGCTATGTGGGGCTTATAATGTAATGTTTAATTGTCTAACAATCTGTATAAGGAAATGCATTTATAATAAAAATGATAATCATTCAATACATTGATTTTTTTCTTTCTTTATCGTTCTTCCACCACTAAAAGAGGCAGAAGGATTAGTTGGAAGATGTGTTACTGTAAGTGTGGATGCAATGTCTGAATTTCAAGTTTTGTTACTTTGTTGCACAGAAAACCCCAGTTTAAGATAAAAAAAAAATCAAGATTAAGTAGAATAAATTTTATAAAGTAAATGCCTGTCAGAAGAAGCTCTACACACAAATGTTGCTCCAACTAAGTTTACAATTACAGTCTTCCTAAAACAGGTAAAATAATTTGAGAGTGTGAGGTAAGATTAATGTTCTAGCAATAGAGTTAACATACATTATCTGAGTTCATAGCTAAGCTTAATCTCATGATTTACATCAGTAGTTGTCAGAATCTAATATACCGGCCTGGGAAATAAACCTTTCAAATAGCTGTTAATATCACTGATGCTGACTTTGACACACACACACACACACACACACACACACACGCGCACACACACTTTGTTGTGAAGGCCTCACAAAGTGTCTAAGCAACCAAGAAGAAACTGTAAACTAAAAGATTGGAAATCAGAACATCTGTGCACCACTAGAGGGCGCATGTGCATCAGGGATGATGAGCGTTTGCGCAGTGGAGCTGCACAAACCATCAAAAATTACCTTATTGATCTCCAGCAGTCATAAGCAAACAATCAAAAACACAACACACACACACACACACATAAATATCTAAGGGCCATTGCAGTTCAATTCAATTCAAAAATACCTCATTGATTCCAAAGGGAAACTAAATGTTGTTGCAGCTCATATCAATCTAATGTTTTTCGAAGAGCTGTTTGATGGTGATGGCTGTGGGCTGGATGGATCTCCTGTAACAGTTTGTTTACAGAAAATTTGAAGAAGCCTCCGACTGAAGACAATGTTTTTGTTTTTTATATAAAGAGGATGTTCCGGGTTGTCCGTAGTTTTCTTGATTTTATATGAATATATTGAATAAAAGGGTCCAGATGACCGAACCTACAACAGTCTTCCTCTCTCGGGCGCTTACTGTAGCTCATGTGGAGATGTTTGTGGAACTGAGTGACCAAAAGCAGCTTGCATTTCGCTTTATTATCAGTTTTGCATCAGACAAAATTCTGCAATATGTCAACTCATACACATCAAAAAAGTCAGTTGTTAGATGAAATTCGAGACTCTGCTCAGCGAGGCAGAAAACATGAGCTGCTTTCTTAAACTGTACTCCTCAAGCCTTAAAATCACAGCAGGAAGATCCATGGACTTAAACTAATCTTTACTGGAAATGATTTTCCTGTTCATCAGCAACGCCATGGAGGCCACAGGCTGAGTACACCTCTCCCATACACCAGTGTTTGACACTGTGAGTAGCAGCAACACAGTCATACAGTAATTCACACTTTGGAACATAATTATTTAAAAGCAAACTTAAAAATAATTACAAAAAAACAAAGTGCAATATTCACATCTTTTCCTATGAAGATCTTGAAATATTTATATATCTATACATATTTATATCCACACCCAGAGTCCCAAAGTGTCAGCTAGTGTTTCTTCGTTTTCTCGTTTTTCTTCTTCTGATATTCAGTGATCTTTCTGTGGAATATACCTGCAAGAGCAAATGACAAAGTTTCAGTTAAGCGAAACAGAAATATAATCATTAAAATGTATGATATTTAAAGCAAGCCACTGTGTTTCTGAAGTAAAAGATCTCCCTTTCCTGTTAGCTCTGTCTGACAGCAATTCACTAGAACTCCACCGAAATGCGATACAAGCTGAATTATCAGCGACTCACAACGTACTAAACCAGCTAATCTCAGCCAAACACTTAGATTGACAAGTTCACCAAAATATGAGTTTATTAAAACTAGATCCTCAGCTTCATGACTTATGCAGATATATCCTTCAATTTAGTCATCAATAACTTGAAGCAGCTATATCCTTAGAAATAACTGATAAAGTGTGCAGGTTAAGGTGCAAGATACTGATAGTGGTGCAGAAAACAGTGCTGGTTCAAGAGATGAACCCTTTTTTTTTACAAATTCCTCCTTTGTTTTGCTCATTCAAAGTGAGGAGAAGGAGGCAGGCGAAGAGAAAGGGTTAGAGAGCTTAATGTGTGGCTGTCGTCCTTTAAGATGGACCTGTGATGAAGTAAGGCGGCCCGGATGCTCCGGTCTCACCTTGCTGCTGTCCTGACGGCTGCTGCTGCTCCAGCTCCTGAACGAACAGGTCAAACATCTGCGTCTGGATGAACTTCTTGACAAAGTGTCGAGTCGTCTTGGACTCGATGGCCTTGTAGAAGCGTCTTTTCTCAAACACGCCAGGACCTTCTTTTGAGTACTTGACGTAGGAGCTGTAATGGCCGACTGTTCTGACAAAGAAATGGAGGAAGGCTTCAGAGACCACCCGGTTCACCTCCTCCACCTTCTTCGCCTCCTCTACATCTGAAAGACAAGAAGAGAAAAGGGATGTAGGGATCTTCCACGCTGACGCTCCTGTTTGACTTGAGTCCACTCACCTGAAACCTTTCTCCTCTGACTCAAAGCGTCCAGTATTTCTGCCTGGAGCTTCGGGGGAAGGATCGAATCCTCATCACCAATCTGCACAGGAAGATTTCGCTAAATGCAGGAACTTAACAGCTTCCATAAATTACAAATTAAGTTAAAGCAAAAAATGCTGCAGTTACTGTAGCACTTACAGTCACCAGAAAAGTCTTCTCCTTATTCTTCGACAGGTCAACCAGCAGTAGCTGTCACAACACGAAAGTTAAAGCTTTGAGTAACTTAGATTGAGGAATCTGGATGATATCATCACATACATATATACATATATCAGTCTCTGTCATCTACTCACATCATTTTTTCAAATCTGTTTCCTGCCGTTCTTTTGTGATTTTTATAAGATTTTTGTTCTTTAATTTTTTTCATTAAATATTCAATATAACTCAACGTTTAAAGCTTGCTGCGATTTGGGTCCATCTACAAACTCACATCATGATAATCAATCCTGAACGTTTTCCTTCATCTACTGGAGTCAATTAACTAACCCTTAGCAAGGCAATAATATTGTTATCAAACAATAAATGAGACTGAAAATATTTTGGCTATTGTTTCCTTATTAACTAGATGGCGGCCTGACTTGGTCATTTTGATCTAATTAATTATAAACATAATTCATAATTCTGCAGTTGTTCATAGCCAAACCAAACCGCGAGTTTGCACAACACTTTGTTCAGTGAGCTACAAAAACACATTAATGTTGGAAGATGTGATAAACAAACCGGACTCACATCACTCTGGTCGGTGACCTGGTCCAGCAGGCGCTTCTGAACCCCCAGCAGGTAGGGGGTGGGCGCCATCACCACGTCGATCAGGATTTCTGGAACGATGGAGATGAAGGTGTGCTGCCAGGTGAAAGGATAAAGGAGGGCTGCTACTGCATGAAGGACCTGAGATAATGTGCTGCAGACAGACAGACAGAAATCTTCATCAACAAATCTGATGGCACATCATATTGCATTAATGTATGCATCTACAGAAGAAGAGTCAAAATGAAACACACACAGATGAAGCAGAGCTAGATTTTCTAGTTTGCCATGATTGTTTTCACACACATTTAATGGGGCAGTGTTATGTATTTTCCTGCCACATAGACTCCTTTTTTAGCACAGTCAAGTAACTATGTTACCGTCAGTTATGAAATTCAAACGTGACTCAAAAGAAATTTGACTTTGTAATTTAGCGCCTTGAAATTGGTGTCTCATTAAAAATGTTGGCTCTTTCTCAAACTCCACCCACAGGAAGTCAGCGGTCCTCGCACAACATGGCTCCTCTAACAACGTTTTCACCAGCGTGAAGTAGCTCCTATAATGAGCTCAGAAGTTCCAGTTGCTAATTGCTGCTGGCTAGTCTGAAGGAGCTGAGAGTGAGGAGGACTGCTCTGTCAGAAACTTGTAAACTGCAGGAGATGCGTCTCGAAGGAGGTGCTTGGTCCACCCAGGCTATTTCACAGCTGAATGGTTGTCATGGAAATTAAGGGATTTTTTTTCAAACATGCACAAAATAATAAAAGACAACACTCCAGGTATGTTTTCCATGAGGGACTAATACTATAACATGATGTAAAGCTTTCAAAAAAAAGTCAATTTCACATTATAACGATTCTTTAATATTTTTATTAAAAAAATTTCATGACCTCAAGAAGTTTTATGCTTGAAAAAGTTTTGTCTGAATATGTTAAAATTGCTCCAATTCAATGTCATGAGGAATTATTTTATTTCCAATGATAATTATGAACATGTTTTGTTTGTCACGAGTCGAAACAATCTTTTTTCTAAAGACAAAAAAAACAACAAACTCCTCTGATTGGTTCACCTCGTGACACATGACAACTGCTCTCCCATAATAAGAGCACAATGATGAGATCTAAGCTGCGTCTAATTCTGTATCATATTTGTAATATTGATGTTTTGTTTATACACCCTATAATTTAGTGCGGCATATCATTGCTACAATTCCTTCCAGAGAGTTCACCTCTCAGTGAGATGAGCCCAGAAAAACTCCAAAGGGAGAAAAGGAGGAGACATCCTGGTTGGGGTCCATCTGTCCTCATAAATACCAAACCCTGAAATAGTTTACTGTGTGAGTTCATTTACCCGAGTTCTTCTGCAATGAAAATGATCCGTCTCTCGAGAACGGCAGCAGCAAACACCTGCAGCACCTCCTCGTTTGTCAGGCAGTCAAACAGAGTGCAGAAGTTGACGTGTTCCAGCCAAGAATCCAACGGTCGGGTCAAGTGTATGATCTGTGGGAGACAACGCTGCAGTCATTATGTAACTCACCACAGGTCAGACTCAATATGTCTGGATGAAATCATCACATTTGGACAGTATTACATCCAGGTGGTCACACACTCCAAATGATTTATTAATATTTTTGTATTTATGATTTATTACCTATCTCTGGTATTCAATCAGGAACTGTTGCTGGATAAGTTAGACGACTTAATGAAAACTAGGGGTGTTCCTACAACCTTCTCAGTTCCAACTGGGTTATGGACACTGGCCAAACATTGTACTCCATATAAAACTCACTGGCCCATTTCAGGTGTGGTCTTTTTAAATTGAAGAATCTTTATTATTATTTTTGAACATTTTGAAATGGTAATAATGAAACGTTTGAAATATGACACAACACAACAGGAAGTTATGCTAAAACCTTTTGTTTTTGCATTTTGTTGACCCTTCTGGGCCACTGTATGAACCAACTAACCATCAATTTGTATCAGCTGATGTGGAAACCTACCTATAAATAAGCTGTAATTTTCAAAAGTAACATTTTTTTGGGGGGGGGGGGATAGATAGGGGGGAGATAGAGCAACAAAACCAGCCCCAGGAGCCCCTATTCTTCTAAATTTGGTCTTGAGTCTTGTCTTTTCCTGCTGTTGTTTAGTTAGGAGACAATGGTAACAATAAAAGTCTAATGCAATATTCATTTAACCCTCCAATATTAGCGTGGCAAACGTCCCAGTCGGACAGCAGGGAAGTGGACAGGTTATCTAGTCAGTCTGTCAGTTTTCCAAAACCACACAAGAAAAAAAAACAAAAACATAACGCTCACACACCTGCCAGACCGAGTAAAAAACTGGTGGCGTCCAAATGACTATATCTCTTAAGACCACAGGATGGTTGAAATGTTAGAAAGTTTTGAATTTCAGCTAGAGATAGCAAAAATATACCCTTAAGATGTTTCTGCTTTGTGTAGCTGTTTGGCTCTCAAATAGATTTTTTTTCTGATACTTCCTTAAATGCTGTTTTCCACATGTAAGATAATGATTCCTGATAACTCCTTCACATAACCATCACAAAGACGACACAATGTCTCTCATCTCTTCATTCCAATATATATTATATTGACTCTTTTATAATTGTATGCTTTGTTATATTTTTTGGGGGGAGGGTTAGTAGATACTTGGACCTCAGAATTCAACAACATATTAGCAGCACAATAGAAGCAAGTCAGGGAAGCATATGTGTGTGTGTGTATGTGTGCGTGTGTGTGTGTCCTCCTTTCGCTGTGGGGGTTGGTCACAGAAAGGAACACAATCAATGGCCAGCATCAGTAAATACTTGAAATGGCTGTGAGCTGTTGAAACATGGTATATGACCTGATGCAGACAAGGGTTAAGCTTTTGATCAGGAGCTTCTTGGGTAACTCAGGACAGGTTCAGACAGATCTCCATGTGGACCCACCTGCCTGGAAGATCTTATATCCAAGTCGCAGTCTTATCAGGCTTGAAATGAAAATTGTTCTGCAGAATTTTAACATAAAAACAATCTGCTTTTTTAATCTCTATCTGTTTTGCTCCATGTTTTCCATGTTTGGAACTAAATCTGCTTCCTTCAAGATGTCTGGACTGGTTAAACATAAATGTTACAGAAGGAGTTCCTGCATACACTAAATATTTTAGGTATGTTGATTTCCATGACATTCCGGCTGTATTGACATACCAGAATTACAACCAAGGTTCTGTTGTTGTGGATTTTTTTCAACACTTAAGTTTAAACATTTTAAAAGGCTTTAAACCTACTGAGCTTAGAGCACAACGCTGACATTATTTACTGTAGGAATCGGGATTTGATATCAGCAAATATTTAAAGATCAGGTCAGGGCGGTGACGATCCTAACTTTCAGTTTCTCTTCCAGTTTGACTTGGTTTCCAAGATGCCTGATCATGTGGCAGTTCAGCCTCATCTGACACGTGGATGTTGTTTCCGGATCTCGGCCATAACTTTGACAGAACAATGTTATCGCAAGCTGATAACAGCAGAGCCTGCTGTTTGGAATTCTCCTTGTAAAACAGATAGTTTTCCCTTAAAACGACTGAGGACATCCTTTTCTGGCTGAGTAAGCAAGACGGAAGTGTCAACACATGAGCTACTGGTTTTATGTTGAAAACTTCAACTCCATGTGAGCTGTTCTGATTCAGCCACCGTCCTGCAGAGTCGTGACGGGAGTACAAGAAGAGAAACAGATCTTAGACATTTTCACCAGGAGAGGTGAAGTGCTGAGTTCACAGAGGGTGGGGGAAGGGGTGTTTTTTTTTCTTTTTTCTTTTTTTCTGACCTCGGTGCCCGACTCAGGAATGAAGCTCTTAATCTCCACTGTTTGTCCTGGAGCCGGGAATGAAGCCTCTCTCAGCTTCTGCATGAATGGGTAGATCAAGGCCATGGAGATCTGCCGCCGCTTCTCCACTTCATCGAATATCTGCGCACGAGATGTTGTCACATGCCACGGTTACATACTTTATGTACTGTTGCTAGGATCCTGTTTGTGTTTGTTACTCCCACACAAGTTGCCAGGATCCGATACAATAAGACTCCAGCTATGAAGGCTCTTCCTTCCGCGGCGTGTTGCACCGTACCTTGGAGAAGAGGCCGAAGCAGGCCAGCGAACTGATGATGCAGAAAGCCTCTGGAGGTCGAGCTCCTCTTCCTCCTGGCTGAAAATCGGAAAAAAATTAAAGCGTAAACGTTTTGAACTGGCATTGGAAGTATTTTCAAAGAGTCTGAAGAGTTTAATCCTCAAACTCACCAGTAATCTTCTGCAGTATCCGTTTCGTCTACTGCCATCGATCTCAGTCAGAACAAAGGAGAAGGTCTCACTGCATGTTAACAAAACGAAAAGCAAAAAAAAAACTGTAGTTGATGTAAACAGCAAAAAACTTAAATAGAGAAAGCCAGATGAGTTGTACTCACCTGTGGTACTCTGTCAAAGGAGCCCAGCTGATGCCCTCTGGGAAACAAAATAGTGTGATTGCCTTTAGGGTCTTCTCTTCTTCCTCCTTCTGATATTTTGCCATGACGTCTCTCTGACAAGAAACCCACATGGTGTGATAAACATGTCCTATCAGATGTGCTGCACTCACTAGAAATTCTTACATGCTTTCTTCAGGTTAGCAATCTAGATCTTAATCATTTGAATGTAACATCTCAAAAAAAAAAAAGTTTGTTTTTTTTCATTCAGGCAGGTTTTTGGTTTGAATCACCACCTATCTTATGTTTCGTAAATGAATACTCTGTCACTGGGGTGTCTTAGCACAGATGTTTAGACAGAAGAGGAGTGTTCGGGGTTCAGATCTCTGTCTGTTTTGTTTCTTTTAAACAAAGAAACATGAAATAAATAAGATTCCAACATTTGGGTTAGGATCACTTCATGCTTTGTTGACTGGTAGACAAACTGCTAGTTACTGTTAAAAACAGATGAAAAACTTGCAATGATCAAAACAAGACGTAATGAAGGCATTGACCGCCACATCAAAGTCATTAAACTGCGTAGCTTTTTTTTTTTTTTTGCTTTTATCGTAAATAAACAAGATTATTTTATATATACACTGAATTAACTAGCTAGGAGGTTGGATTCTCAAACAAATCTTAGGTTTTGTTTTCATTTACAATGTGGCATTAAATAAAACATGATAGCTATCAGTTAATCAGAAGGTTATCATGCAGGTGGTAATAACTTATTTAAATAAATACTAATGTCAAGTATCTACACTGTTACTTGAGATGAGATGAGAAAATCCGGAAAACAAAACAAAAATGAATTTCTGTTACAATAGACAGTTGGTGTTGCAATGTTTATTCATAAAGTTATCAATTTAAAGCTTGAACAACTTTTACTGCAAACCCTGTTCAAATCAGACTAACACCAATTCAACACTCTGACGCACATTATTTAAAACAAGAGTGTGTCAAACCTGTGTAAACTTGGATTTCACCATGTGACTGACCTTAGGAAACTGGTAGGTGATTTGAGGCTCATAGTTGCTGCCATCTTTGTTCTTCTTCAGGCTGACCACCACTAGATACTCAAAGAAGTACTGGCCGCTGACACGGCGGGGCTGAATGGGCACGTTGTCCATGACTGGCAGGTTCTCCCTCGTCTCCGCAAGATCAGGCTCTTTGATTTCTACACAGAAACACACAAATATAAACTGAGTTACAGAGCAGATAGGGAGGTACGCCGAACTAATGATGGCTAGAATCACAACAGCTCCATTCTCTGCTTATAGGTGGAGGAAGATGCATGATGGGGGTGGATAAAAAGACCATGGGGAGATAAAGTTGAAGGGAAGAGATAAAGGATATATTACACATTAGAACATGCTTTTCATCCACTTGGACGATGAAGGACATAGCCGTATTAGAACCCCCATTTAGGGCCTTCAAGTCAGTATTGACTAAAGCAGTTCTTATGACAACAGGGCGTAAAATAGGGTTTCACTTGTCGATGGATGGATGACCAGAGGAAGGGTTGGAGCTGTGTTTAAGGAGAAGTTTAAATCTGAATTGCACTTTGAGCTTATTCACTATAAATGATCAATCAATAGATATACACTTGATAAGGTATTGTGATTGGCAAGAACATCACCACTGGGTTTCTTTGCAATGTATTTTGTGTCAGACTTTGTATTTTGTCATTTGTATTTTAAACGACACATGGTCACTCCACCCAGAGTTTGTTAGCCCACTAGTGAACATGGGTGCTGAGCATTGGCCAAAATGTAGAGCAGCTTCAGATCCAGATTTAATCAAAACCAAAGTCATGTTTCAGGGTCTCGACAGAGCTCCGCATTTCTCAGTGGATCAGTATTTAAGCAAAGTAATTCTTGTCTCAAGGATAGAACCTCACTGACTGGTTTCAGTCAGTTGACTCATGAGTAAAGGCTCTTCATCTTCCACAGAAAAACACAGCGTGACGTTGTCCTTTTTGGATCTGATCTTATTGATCCCTGCTGCTTAGCACTTTATCGATTAGTAAGTTCCAACATGCCAAAGGGTGAGGATGGCGTTCCTGAGCTGAAAGCTTTCAGGTGGATGCTGTGGTGGAACAGAACCAGAACCAGCAGCAGCAGCAGCAGAGTGAAGCAGGAGGTCTTAAATAGAGCGCCCTAATTGGTAAGGTATGTTCATATGTGAAGCAGTCAGAACTCTCAGCTTTGAGCCGAGTGCCTGAACAGGAACACACTGTTAGTTTATGTGTTCTCCCTGAGTGCCATCTTCACCTGCAGGTAAAGATCTGGGCCAGGATGAGATCAGTGAAGCCTCAAATAAAAGTTACTGGCCTTGCAAAGAGCAAACTTCAATAATCCATCTTTATAGACTGTTTAAGATCCGTTCCTAGCATTTGACTCAAAAAAACAAACAAAACAGTAGTAGTCTGAGTAAAAATAAGCCTTGTCTGTATTGTAGAGCAGGCTGCAAAGCAACTAGTGGAGATAAAATGTCGGCATTCACGGTTAAAAATAGGGAGTCCAAGGAACAGCTGCTGTTTACAGTAAATGCTACCAGTGCCACCTCATTAGGTCAAAACAGGAGCACACCTATTATAGACGGTGAGTCAGAAGGCGTGTGGACACCATCAAGCAGAGTCTCAGAAAAAAAAAACAAGGTGCACTGCATTTTTACAGGATGTCATCTCCAGGTCCGTTCCCAATCCCCACTCACTGTTCACATGTCCTGCGTGTTGTTTATCTACAGTTCAGTGGGTTTTCACAGTGTTGCTGGAGGCGCTTGGTTCAACAACCCCTGAAACAACATCAACTATGCTAATGTGCAGTTTGGTTCAAAATAAAAGCAGTCCTATATCACGTAACATACCAGATCAGTCACTGTTTGTGTAGGGATTAGATTTGTGCATTGCAAATAAAATAACAGAAAACCAACAGACCTAACAATCCTGACAGGCATGCTGCCGATGTGCTGTAACTAAATAATAAATTGAAAATAATAGCTGTTTGGCATTCAGTCATGCTGTGGAAAAACAAGAAACAAACCTTTATTTAAGGGTGAACGAAACAAATATTTTACATGGTGGAGATTTACTGTCTGATTATCATTATGAGTACTCAACAACTCTGAAATGGGTGTTTAAAACAGACAGTTATGAAGTAGCCAATTTGCCCTGGACCTTAAATCCAACAGGAAACTCAGGGACTGACATCAAGCACGCTGTCACTGAGGTACAACCAATAAATACAGAAGAGCTGTGGAATGGACTCCAGCCATTCAAGGCCGGAAAACATGAACAAAATGAAATCTTTAGTTCAGTGACTGACAAGAAAGCTAGCTGCTACTGATTTTACTATCCTCACTTTGTGCAGAACCCAGCTAACCCAGTTATAAAGATGTACTTCATGGTTTGTTTCAGAACGGACTGTGCAATGCTCCCAAAGCATTTTCATTTACAGTGATAAAAATATTGTAGGGATTTTGATCTTTACTCACTTTTTTTTTAAATACATCACTACTATTTTAAAAACTCTAACTCTTGACATTAGAGCTGCATAATATTAGAAGATCTTGCAATGGCAATGATATTGGTAAATATTACAATATTACAATAATATCAGATGTGTTATATGCCTATTATATGCTTCCATCACTCTGTAACCTTTAACCTTTTCTGTATTATCATTAGTGTCTGACGGGGAACTCTGGCCAAATGGCTAAATATTCCATTAACAGATAAAAGAGTGAACGCTTATGAGCCAAGAATTATCAGACTCCAAACCTTTGTCATATAAATACTGATATCTGAGTGTAAGGCACGACACTCTGCAGGAGTTCAGGAGAAGAATACGATTACATTGAGCTGCATTCTGCTCAGCACTCACAGTAAGAGATGATTTAACCACCAACGACCACAACAGGAAGATGATGTACATTTTGACATGTTTCTGATTCCAGGCAGAAACATCTTGTTACACCACTTTCACAGCATGAACTGATTCCTACTCATATACTGATTATTTCCTCGTGTAACTTCAACAAAGATGTGGATATTTTTTTTTTTTGTAAAAAAGTATGGGAAATACATATTTCTTTGAAATTGAGTTGCTGAAGCTCTACTTCATGCAGAGATGACCTCTCCCTCAACTTTCCAGTTTCTGTGTGAGCGCACACCCTAGCACTCTCCTACCTTTTAAGGGGTTTGGCAAAGAATTCATCTGTGCTTTAAAAGCTACAGCTAATATTTTCCAAGTTTACAAATCCAGCCGTAAAAAGAAAACAGGTGTAAAATCTGTAAAGGGCTTAAAGATGTTATAAAGCTGTCAGTCTTTTTGTTACTTTTTCTTTTATAGATGCAAAGCATTGGAACAGGGTTGAAATGTGGCCGATCAGTTCCAAGTTACAACCTCTGACATCTAATAGGATGCATCCTGACATGCATTGCAAATGATCTGCATTCTGTAGAATATGGTCCTTTGGTTGATGAACACTTTTCCATTTAAAAGGAATTGCTTCTTTGTTTGAAGTGCATTTTAAGGAATTTTCAGGAAACTCAGTAACTAATAGTCCTACTCCAATAAAAACCTGTACAGCCTCCAATGCTTTTCCATCACCACTGAGTAACAGGTATGGTGGGTGGGGTCGTCATATAGAGGTTGGGGAGGTCAAGAGTCCAAAAAGTAGCGCAATGTACTCTGTATGCAACACAAACACAGAAGCTGTGCTGAGCATTCAACTCAGTCTGCAGCTTTTTGTCAGACTCAAAAACTAAGTCAGAAAAGGGCTGTGGGTGGTGAGACATAACACTGCAGACGTACGGGAGACTCTAAGACACAACACTCTGCAGAATTGTACGGAAGAGTGTGAGACGTAAACGGTGACTTCACCATGAGCCAGGGAGTGATCCACTGTCTTCCTGAAACCCCCGTTTCTTACTTACATTCACATTTTCATTGTGAATGTAAGTAACCTGGTGGTCATGTAACACAGATTTTTATGTTTATGCATATACAACAATGTCATGAATCCACAGTACTCAAAGTTATCATATGACTAACGCTTTCACTGAATGAAATAAAATCAAATAAAATACGTTATATTTTCAATTGAAAGTTCCTAACAAATTACTTTGGTACTTATGCATCAATTTGTAAAATATCGGTGACTGCTGCTGTTCGTACTTCTGGCTGTTCATACATGGAGCTTGTCTTTGCAGACTGGCATGGAGGTGCACCTTTCACCCACTCCATGCACTTTAGACTCACTGAGCCCATCCAGCCGTTGCTTTACGAAACACTCTGCTCCATACTCAGAGAGCAGGCTAATTCTGACTTCCTGCACTATGGCATCAAAGCAAGGAAATACAAAAGAAAACTACCTTTAGCAACATCAACACAACCAGACAAACATCCACTTGACACGATACTCACTGTCCTTTCTGGCTTTACGGAACGAGGGCCACATAGCACTGAACCTCTTGAGGGCCCCTTGTCGTCCATCGTCGTCCCCTGGTGGTGTTGCACCTACGAGGAAAAAAAACAAAACAAACAACGCAGCTCAAAAACACCGAAACCACACATCAGCTTCACCACGCTTCCTGTGCGGCTTTCAGCACTCAGACTGTTTGCAGGTATAGTGCACCTGAACGCGCTGCACTGCCTTCTGCACCAACAACAACACGGGCAACGTTAAACGTTTGTTGGTTCATGAAGGATTCCCGGAAGATGGAGTCACAGCAAAAAGAAAGCACACTCCATCTGAAAAGTTTATCAACCCAAGCTTCTGGGGTTTGTAACTTTCACATCTAAACAACTATGGTTTTGTAAGATTGGATTTAAATAATTGAATAATCTTAAATAAAAACAGCTCACATACATATACATACTGGATTTTTTATTTTTTTTACCATGAAAACACCAGAAACTCACAGCGTTTTCCAGGCACATCAGCGGTGGCGAGGTTCTCTTTGGGCTGCTCACCTGCACCGGACAAACAGTCTGCAGTTAGTTAGGGTCCACATTTAACACACCAATCCTCTCACATCCCAGGTTCATATGAAATTAACTGAAATGGTCACCATGAGGCTAAAGCCAGGCTGCAGATGGTTGGGTTTTCACTGTGGACACCACCTGGCCTGAGGCAATTCGTTATGTTGCATTGTGCAAAAATGCAACATAATGATTGCGGCTCAGCGTATCTGTGTAATAACTGATAAGTCGTACAGTCTGTCCTCCCTTTGTCCAAGACACTGATTGGTCGCTTGTCCAGCGTGTCTCTGTGTTGCCCTGTGATGGATCTGTGGCCTGTCCAGGTGAACATGAAGATACGGCTCAAAATTAACTAGACTAGAACTGAGCTTGTTGGGGGAGGAGGACTTAATCACCATGGTAACCTCTAAAACGAATAATCATAAAGAGGCTCGGTTAATAAAGTTTGGCTCCAGTCAGTAATCCTGTCTCCTGAAGGATCAAACAGCAGACAATCTACACCACGTGTAGATCACTGCGCAGCTGAAAACACTGCTCTGTTAAAAAATGCTTTCAGGTAAGCAGAAATAAAATCACAATTCATACTAGATACGATTTTAATCTTTTTTTTTTTTTTTTTCAGAAAAAGAAATGAAAAATGTTTTCAAAGAGTTACTTTTATTTCAATCATCCCTTCTGTGAGTTGTACGGCAGAGTATTAGGGCTTGGCTATGAGAATTTTTGTTTAATCATGAGGATAAAGTCACTGTACTTGCAGAATAATAAAGACACAATTTTACCCGGAGAATGGCAGGAAAACCACATCCTGAACAAAGAAACCAGGATCTTTCGTCTCTGCTGGGTGTTTCCAGAAGAACTCGGCAGATCCCAGCAAATTTCCCAAAAGATTTGAATTTCCCACGTAGAGAGGAAAAGTAGATAATCATTTAATGAAAGGAAAAATATCTGCATTATTCTTCTGCTGATCGTCTGAAGAATCTTGTTGGAGAATCTCACCTTGTTGGGGCTAATAGTTGATTGTTCTCTAAACTGTTTCAATGTTTGTTTCATAGATTTAACTAAGCGGATGGGAAATAATTGTGTTAACAAAACACTTAAAGACGTATTAACTGTAAGAGAACGTGGAAACACCACTGTCATGGTTTGTTTCTATACCTAAATGATTCTGGGCTGAAAATAGGCCAGATAACAGGTCCAGCTCAACTGCAACAAACCTAAATAAATGAGTGTTCACTCAGGATTGTACACAGCAGAGTGGAGCAGTAAATAACACAAGAACAAGCATCATTACCAGCTCCCTGTTACCCAGCGACAAACCTCTGTCCAAACTGTTTCTTCACCACTCGTCTAGTGAGCATACAGCAGTATTAACAGCCTGCTGAGTCGTCTGTTTACTTCGTCCTCCAGAGAAAGAATGATCATTCTTGTGTTGCTTTCAGGTGATGCAGAAAAAAAAAGCAAAAAAAAAAAAAATTATGTGAAATTGGGTGGGAGTTCATTTCCAACACAGTTTACAGTTTATCAGAACAGGTCTCTGCAGCTTCTCGCAGACGAGAACCGACACGCAAACATGCCTCTCATGCAAAGCTGCCTTCAGGGACCACGGGAAACTACAGCATCTGAGTTTTACTAACAGTGTGAATGCATCAGCACACACACACACACTCTAGATTAGCAGCGTGAGCGACAGAAAAGTGGAGCTGCATTAATTTGACCATGCTGTACTGCTGTAGATGGTGTTAGCAACTCTCTTTATAACCTAAAAGTAGGCTTGTTACTCCATGACTAATTTATTGTTTTAGACATAAAACAATCAGGGAGCAGATGTGACCTTTCTCTACATAGAAAGATCACATCTTTTTTACGAAGAAACATGTTTTTTAAGGGGTGATTAATTCCCCAACTTTAACATCTATCTTCTCCAACATCAGTATTTTGAGGCAGGAAAATACTTAACTCCTTTATAAATGATTTGATTACTTTCAGTATGACATGACTCAAAGACTCTCCCTCGTTGAGCTTTCCAGAGAAAAAGGGGAGCAGAAAGAGAAAGCAGAAGCTGGAAGTCTGCTTTATCCTCCCATTTTGCTCCAAAACCAAAACTAAAAGTTCCAGATTTCCCAGCATGTCGAGGTGCCCTGAGGTTTCACTGAATCTGTCAGGTCTGTTCCATTTCAGTTTTGAGAGGTTTACACAGGTAGTCTTGTAAAAAGCCTTGTTGTAAATCGGTGCTACATAAATAAACTTAAATGCTTTGAATAAAGTCAGGGGTCTTTGCTGGGGCCTGGTTATTTTGTACATTTACAGCCTAATCCTTCTGGACCAGACATTTCTGGGTCCCTCATAGTTAATTTCTATCGACCATGAGTCGGTATTAGCCCCCCAGGTAGACTTTGCAACCAACAATTTGAAATCATTTAGAATAATCCATCTATACTCAGCTCTTATGACTAGTTACAGACTCAGCGGCTTTCTTGATGTATTTAGCAACATTTCAGACAAAAAAAAAAAAATCAGTATTGAAAAAAAAAAAACGAAACAAGCTAGCCCTATCTGCTGAAATATTGTCTTCACAGACACAAACAGCAAACTGACGACGTTTTGTTGTTCTTTAAATAAATGGCCTGTTTGGTGTCCACATAAACTTAGGAAAAATTTTGACATTCTATTATTTTAAAGTATCCTCTCATTGTTCAGCTCACAGAGCACATTCTTTATTTTGAGTTTAATAAAAAACTGGAAGAGGCTGGTATTAAAAGGTCTCCACACCTGGACTACAGCTTTACTACCAAGTAGGTCATTTCACTCCAAAACTTTGTTAGCACAACCTGCAGTTTGAGATGTGCTCAAGCTGCTGATGCAGCATTTGTTTTGACAAATTACTTAGACATTAGACGTTTGGCTGTACACACAAGCAGAAGTGAATGACTTGGAAAAATGTCATCTGGAGCAAGCAGAGTAACAAATCCCACTGGATGGTGTCCAGGCTTCCCCCTAGTTCACCTCCCTGGTTTTTGACGGCTCTCTCTGCTGAGTCTAAAATCCACCATTACTGGCAACAAAAGGTGTTTGCCCTCTGTTGCAACAATGTCAACATCAACAGCAGTGCTGCTGCTGCTGCTGCTGTTGCTTCTCCACCCACCAGTTGCACAACTTTGAATTTCAGCAAACGCAAGGAAAGAGGACAAAACTCAAAAGCAGAGAATGCTCTACTCCCAGGTCTGATTTTGAGTGTAATTCCTCTTTAACAAGCAGGCTGGGATCCTGCTGAGCAGTCATGCTAACCCTGAATTGTGTCGCTCCTCTCAGCTATGAAGCTTGTGGGTGGAAATAATAGTCCTGAGTTAAGAGCTTCAGGCCTGAGGCTCCTAAACAAGTTTCAACTGCTTGTTTCTGTTTGAAAGACTGAACGCAGAGCGTCTCTCCTTCTCAACAAGCTGAAGTCCAGACTTGATTCAAATCTGCTCGTGGATTCTGGGTCACTGGGAAAGTTTGGTTTCATCATCATGTTCTTGTGTCACCAGATCTAATCCAGGGATGGCGTGTTTCTGATCACGCAGGTAGGAAGGAAGGGGTCCAGTCGCTCCTCTAATGTCAAATCGTATTAATAATAATAATGATAATAATCCTACATTTCCACCCAACAGCCAAGAGATGGTGATTGAGTTAGGTCTGTAGACGTTACAGGTGTCAGGTTGAAATGACAGATGTAGAGAAAGCCACCATATCCGTCTGCCCTGGATCTCACTAAACCTCACGGTGCATTTTAAAGCAGCGCAGAAAAAGATAACAGAAAAACAAAGATTTGGGTAACCGTTCAGACAGGTAACAACTAAACACCCTCTACATTTACACACACAGCTATAAGCGCCAATAATCAAAAACAATGTTGAAAATCCGCCCAAGTAACTTTTTTGGGGGAGCTTTTTTTAAAATTATTTCGCGGGATTTCTAACACCCCGACAGTTTCACAGCAGCTTTAAACTCACTCCATCTTTGCTTAAAGTTCTTCAGCCCCACTCCTTTTCTTCTCCGCGTCACAACTTCACTCATTGCTGCTAAGGTCCACCGACACGCCGTTCACCTCTCAGCGGCTTGTCTCTGACGCTCCACAGCGACAAGTCATCGTCTCCATCCCCGCTCAAACCACGCATCCGTCCGGTTTCGCAGTCAGAGCGAGCACCGCACCGAACTGTGGGGAGCACGGCTCCTCTGGTGCGTTCAAAGTCAGGCGGAAAAACGAAAACTCTGCTCTCCAGAGTGTTCTGCAGGGCTGATGTTGTTCACCGATTAAAGTGCAAAGACTCGATTAAGTAGAACAGGGATCTGCAACCTGTATAATGATTATTTGTAATGATTGTACATATTTAGTAATTATATATATATAAACTGTTTTAAACAGTTTTTAAACTGTTTATAAACAGTTTTTAAACTGTTTAAAATAACAGTTTTTAAACAGTTTTTTAAACAGTTTAAAAACTGTTTTAAAAAACTGTTTTCAAACTGTTTTAAAAAAATAGTTTAAAAAAACAAATTTTTATATATTTAAATAAAATAGCACACATATTTTGCATCTGCTATTTATTTTCTTCTCACCAGGTTGGAAAATATGTAATTTTTATTAATTTTTGTTTGCATAATTTCACACAAATATTATTCCAGAATCCATTCACGTATCCTCTTTCAGAAAGTGTCTTATATCTTATATTTCTATGTATTTTTAAAACCTAAACATATATATAAAATGTTTAATATTACAACAAATTTCCTATATTCGATAGTCATCAAAAATCATAAACTAACTGAGAGTAAAAATGACCATCAGTTCAGAGGACTGTTCATGTGCAGTAAACTGTGCACAAGAGGTTTTTTCCCCATCATCTCATCAGATAGTCTTTTTTTAAAGCAGAAATTAACCACGTGGTCCATCACCGTTGTTGGTGGAAGTTGCTTGTGCATCAGATTCTCAGGCATACTAGAAACATGTGATTACAAAGGTTCTGGATGAAACAAAAAATGTAATTAATTGCGTTAAATGTAATTTAGCCAGTTAAAAATGTAACTAATTAATCAAAATGAACGATGGAATTCCATCCTTGTGGTTTGTGTTCTAAACCACAAAAGGCATTCTATGCTGTTTGCACCTTTACTTTCACTACAGTCACTGTGCAGCCCGGTTTGATGTGAACATTGCTACAATTTACTACAATGTTGCTCTGAACTTTTGCCAACTTTCGGTGACGTTTGTTATAATGCAATCTGCAGATCAACCCTTGCGGACGCTGAACTGCCATAGTCATGGATTGCGACATTCAGTCCTGGAAGAGCATGTGGTGACAGTGGAGAGGAAAAACTCCCCCTGAGAGGGAGAACATCCAGTAGAACATGGAACCGTATGTGTTAAAAGGATGGGTCTCAGACCAGGAGTCCAAATCCTTAAAGAACAAGTCTGAAGTCTTTTATTTTTTGTCTGACTCAAGATGGGTGTCAACAGCACATATATTTGCTGTTGACTCAAACTTGAGTCACCATTACAGACATAGCAGCTGGTTTGATTGAGTTTTATTTGTCTCCTATTTTATTTTCCTCAATCAGGAAATCAGGGTCATTTTGTCAGGTTCGTTTCCTGTTTCACCTTCAAAATCCTGCTCATGTGATTTAGGCTTCTGTGCTGCTTCATGTGCTGTTTGTCACGGCTTTTCAAATCTCTCTGCTCTCCTCAGCCTTTACATTGTCTCCATTTAGAAATTGTGCGTGAATATCTCACACACAATTGCATGAGGTACTGAGATATTCGCAATTGTGCAATTCTGTTTCTTTCTGTGTGATTCGTGTAAGAATATGCATCATGCCTCTCGGTTCTGTAATCAGGGTTTCAGAAAACACAATGTCGACAAGATTAAAAAAACAAATACATTTTTTATATAAATGCTGAAATTCTCAACAGGAAGATAAGTAACACTCAACAACAACATGAACACCAGAGAAAAGGCTTCCTCCTGAGAATCTGCTGCAGTAGGAATATTACAATGTACTTGAGGAAGAAAGAAAACTATGGTAACTTTAAAACTAATGATGAGCTATTTTTGCATTTCTGGACATTTCATCTTCATAATAATATAATAAAAATAAAATACCTTTCTAATGTATTGATTTATTTTC
Organism: Poecilia mexicana; assembly: GCF_051168715.1. NCBI lineage: Eukaryota > Metazoa > Chordata > Actinopteri > Cyprinodontiformes > Poeciliidae > Poecilia > Poecilia mexicana. The sequence goes on along the minus strand of NW_028263376.1, from coordinate 6,992,055 downwards.
ATCATATAGACCTTGCTACACTAAAAAAAAAAAGATGAATAACTCAAACGAGTCATGTCCAAAGTTTAATTTTTTTTCCATGAAGCTTATTGCAGTGCTATTCCAGTGCTAAACAACACCACTTATTTCTGTTCCCACCCTGAAAGCACACATTCAAGCATTAGAAACTGGTTTTATTGCGGCTTCAAGCCTTCCCACAGTCACAGGAAGAAACCAGTTTCATCAGGGGGTTTGGAGGCACCTCAGCACGATTAAAACTAAAACGTCAGCTTCTGTTTATCTCAACTCAAAAACCATGAACTCGAAAAGTTTTCTTATCACAACAAGTAACACTTGACCTTTAACACGGCCCACACCCAGTCATTCTTTACAGCTAAATCTCGTGAAGCTGTTTGCAATGCTGTCCGTGAACCATGCTGGGTCTGTTGGGATCATCAGGTTAATTTATCCTTCATTAAACAATGTGTGTGAGCTGCCTGCAGAGCTGTGACCCTCGCTGCTTAGAGTTCTCACAAACACCACCTGTTGTTAAAACAGCATTTATAATGTAGGCTGCTGATATTAATAATATTTATTATAGTGCAACATCTGTTTGCGGGGATACTGCGATAAAAGCGGTTATTTGTGCAGACAAGCTGTCACCCTGAGCTGTGATCCTCTACAGACCACAACAGAGGGATGGTTAAACATTTGCAGGGAGAGACGCTGCCAGTGGCAGGACGATGTGGCTCTGACGTCGCTCTCTGGCCTCGGGGAAACCGAAGCGGTTTTCTGCTGCGTTTTAGAACCCGCTAAGAATCACTTCAGGATCGATTCACTGAAAAATTTAAATGGCAATGTTTATATTTTGGACAGTCGCACACCCGGCCCATGTCAGCTGTAGTTATTTGTGATTTGCATGTAATTATTACTCTCATCATCACGAGTCCTGCTTGAGTTTTCTTACAACATTAGGTTTTAAACTGGATCTTGACACGCTGCCTGGAGAACCCCTCAGTTACAGACGTGTCAGGTAGATGAGAGACATTGTGTTAATTCCTGTTTTTGAATGTGGTGAATCTGTTTGGTCACTAATTATTTTAACTTGATCTCATTTAAATTTTTTGTGACAACTCTCTATTCTTCCAATGTACAAGCACGCTGAAATGCCTGTTCTCTGTTGCTGCACTTTACACTTGGGAAGCTTTTGTGTTACAAATGGCTTTTCTCAGCATGCTCGTCTCTGGCCGAGTCTCCTCCTCCCTCCTTTACTGGAAAATGATACATTTAATAACTTAGTGATTTTGTAGCTTTGATGGTGAGGGTGTGGGGACCCAAGGCATTTTAAAGCCTTTGGTTTAGTTACACCAAGTTTTCTGATTGGGTCAGATAGTCTTTTTCCCATTGTTTATTTAGAGAATTTTTGAAAATCATTTCCTTTAGAAGTAAGGAAATGAAAACATTTCAATATGTTTCTGTAACCTGTGTCTCCAGGGTTTCATCCCACCCCACAGACTGTGAGGGACACACACAGCATCTGATACTCAGACACCTAAGATCAGATATCCATTACCTCTTTCTCAAGTGATAAGGTTCAGTCAATAAAAACAAGAGTTTTATGTCCCTGACGAAGAATAGGCTTAAATTAGCTTCATACGTACCAAATTTTTTCAGCAGCTCTTGAACCCGACTTACTTCTGGAGCACCCGCTTCATCTGCAGCTGAGACAAGGTTTGAAAGTGAGAAAATACGCAGATGTTGGCATTTCTTGTCATGTGCTCTCGTTAAACATTTTAACATCATACAATCATTTTCAATGAATTTTCCAAAGAAGCTCATTTGTCAGATTAAAAGTACCTTTTGAAAATAATCTGGTCTGTTCAACCGGTTGGCTTCTGGTAGGAGATTCCACAGGATCTGCTGTAGGACAGGCAGACTCAGAAATAGTTACGTCCCATCGACCATCAGATCGCTCAGCACCAATAATAACTCCACAAAGACTGTTTGAAAACACTAAATTGTATATATTTATAGGCACGTTTGTGATTTTCCTGTGTTTTTTCTGTGAGCTCTGGTGGTCAAACGACAACATTTTGTTGCCAATTTCATTGTCATGTATTTGTGCTACGATAATGAAATAAGTCTAAGTCTAACCTTTAAGCAGGTATTAAACATACTTTTCATGAAGCCACATTTCTGTATTAGAAATTGATCTGGAAAACCTAATGTAATTCCTAATCTTAAATATTGTGTTTAGCTGTAAGCAGCAAATCATCATAATTAATAGAAATAAAGGTTTGAAAACATCAGCCTGTGAGGAATTAATCTATGATACGTGTTTTATTCAATTAACTGACTGAATACACGCTAATAATATTCTGATTTATTGACTATGACTGAATGAGAAATGAAAAAGTACTGACTGTTTTCTGTACTTGAATCAATCTTCAATCAAGTGAAGATTGAATCAATCAAGCTTGATTCAATCAATCTTGATTGAATCAAAATTGATTCAATCAAGATTGAACCAACCTTCATGAAGTTTAGACTTTGTCAACACCTCTGTCACATTGCTTTGCACGGTTGCCTACAAAGAAGTCAATGGTTTCAATGAACACTGTCCGTCTGTGTCTAATCTCCAATTTGTATCAGGACTTTCCCATATGAAACACATGAATCAGAATTTAACAGAAGTTGTAAATTAAAGCATAGAACAGGAATCTGAATAGTAACTTGCATGTTTTGTTTAAGTCTAACTTTAAAATGCCCCTACAGAAACAAACACATAAACAAAACCCCCACAAATACAGAATATTGCTTACTGATTATTTTACATTTAACAAACTCTCAGTTTGTGTTTGATTGTTGATGTAGTTGTGTATTTCATAATAATTGAATGAGACTCTACATTAATTGAACTACTTCCCTGTTACTCCCTATTTTAAACTTGATTTGACATTTTTTTCACAACGAAGCTTTTGTATTTACCATCAGGCGGTTTGGTCCTCTCCACTTTAAAGAACCAACACATGTCCCCAAGCACATTTTGTCCTTTCACAGTTTGATTTGTTTGCTTTCTTTCACAGACTAAACTCATGAAGGTATTAATGACCTTTCATAATGACCTGATAACGAAGGCTGGTTCAGTACTGGGAACAAATTTCTTGATTCTATGTGAAAGCAAGAAATTCATGGACAACCCTGGACATCCTCTTCATGAGACTGTCATTGAAAAACAGAGTGTCTTTAGTCAAAGGTTTCTTCCAATTTGTTGTAATACAGACCGCTAGGAGAACTTTTTCTGCCTGCAGCCAAAAATATCTATAAACTCCTTCAGTGTGACGTCATGAGCACCAGATCCTGCCCCAACTCCCAGCTGGAGGGCAAAAAGCTGCTCCTGACGATGACTGCTATTCATTTTAGCTCTTATATTGCCAATATAACAAGCAAAATCTTAAATGTAGGCATGATATATAAAAGAAAAGGGACGCAGTGCTTTACTACTAATTGTCAACTCTTCAACAACCAGACAATGTCTGAAGAAAGTGTTATTTAAGAAAAGAAATAGGGAGGGAAGTAGGCCAGTTATTTGACTTTGACCACCAAAAAACACTCAAACATTTCCCACACAAAGAACAGAGCATTCAGTCTGTTACAGTTTTATGTTTCTAGGCTTAGTATTTACAGTATTTTACAATTAAGAAGTATTCTTTGTGGTAGATTAGCTGATCTAACACAGCGGTGGTAGATTAGTTCACAATTTACCTTTTCTGGATGATTCTCGAGCTGATGAAAAAGATCTCAACCCTCTCCTTCGCTCAAATCCGCCCTCATCCACACTGTTGTGCCTTTCTGTAGAAAAAATAAAAAACAGGTTTACAGAACATATGAGTGAAGCTTTTACTGAATAACAGAACAGCAACATGATTGAGCCTCACACTGATACACTGTCTTACTTTTGATACGAAGAGATGAAAAACTGAAGGACCTTCGAGTGTTTGGAGAAATTATTTGTCCACTTTCCTGGAAGGATATGAAAAAGGTGTTAGGAAAAAAAGAATAAAGGAGAACAAAATATCAAAATTAATTTGATGGCAAAAAAACCAAATACATGTGAAATATTTTAGCCCCCCCTGCAGGAGTACATTCATTAAAAATAATCACACACCAAGTAATTAGTGGATGATTGTGAAGTACTTGATAAAATTCTAGATGTTTCTGTCCTGGTGGGGTTTTATTTGTGATGATAGCTAACAGTAACAAAAGAATTGACTGTTTCAGAGCCAAATAAGAAACTTTTTTTTAAATACAATGGTAATAAAAAGTTTTTTTTATCAGACTTTTTTAAGGTTTTTTAATTCAAACTATATGCTTTGTATTCTTAATCTTTCTCCATGTGATTGTTTATAGAAAGTTCTCATCAAGCTGACTAGAAAAAAAGTTTTATTTTTCTTTTGCAAACACATGGTGATCATGGTGATTCATTTTTTCCCCAAAAACTGAAAATAGAATTTTAAATTTCCTTAACTTGTCAAAAAAAAAAAAAAAAAACGAGGGCAAAAACAGTTTCTCATTTTTGTGAACACGTTGCAAATGCTTTTACAACTATTAAGTACAATTCTCAGCTTTTTCCCCACACATCCAATGTCTTATGTTATACTGATCAGAAGCCATTATGTAGGTCTCTGATGAATAGAGATAAATGTGTGAAGGATTAGATCAACCAATGATCAACAAAACTCCTGAAATAGCTCAAAGGTACCATGAACCGTCAACCGCCAACAAATATGTACATAGTGTATAAAGATGGAGCACAACACAATGTTATATTTCTGACAGTGGAAGGACGAGGATCTAGATGGGTCAACAACCAGAAATTGAGTTACAACAACATTTATTTTCCCTTTGGGAACAATAAAGCATTTTTGAATTTGAATTGAATTGAACTGATGGAGTTCCTCTCATCTTGCTCCTCATCCATTTACTCCATTGAGGAACATCTCTCAGTGTGGCGTTGGCATAGATTACAGTAAAAGCATGTGACTCTTGTCTAGACTCTATTTATTTCCCGTAATTACAATTTACATTTGTGGTCACCAAAACTTTGGATTTAGTGTGTGAAAATATCCCTCCAGAGAACACAGTTGCACATGACTAATACATTTGACTGTCTTATCCATAAGAAGAACTGCAATATCACGAGTCCCCAGTAAAATGTACCTAAAAGATATATTTTTTCTGATTTATGTTAGAGTAAATGTTCCACCAAAAGATCACAAGAGTGATATCGAATCAGATCACAATTGTGCTATAAATCAAACACGATGAGGTCATAACATTTTCAGCTTTGTTCAGTTTGATCCAGTCATCTCAGGGTTTATAAGGATTTAGTGACTCGTTCTGACTTTGGAAATCTGCCACTGCCGTAGTTACTCATTTATTCTGGAAAGTCTCCAAAAATAACTGGATAGCCAGCAATGCTTCCGTCTCACAGAGCTTGTAGAGAGCGAGGCTTTCTGTGCTGACCTTTATGACTGTTATAATCGGAGGATTTCACACAAAACTATAAGAAGAGTTCCACGCTGCGTTTCACAGCAGATGCTTCCACTCTGAACTGGATTTCTCAGCCAGATTCTCAGCTGAAGGCTCGAGCTGTTTGCATTGTGAGCGAGCCTCGTCGGTTCTGGATGAGAAGACACTCTCGCTGTTTATAGCACAGAAATGACAGGACGTGTCCCTGTCCTCTGGGAAAACTCCCCGGCGACATAAACCACTACTCTACAAATGGAATGCGTCAAAGATGAAACGAAGAGTTGGTGGAGCTGAGGAGGAAAGCAAAGTGTTTCACTTTCTGCCCGCCTTTATTTCTCATTTTCCCCTCCTAATTTACATTTTTCCAGTTTGCTGTTCAGTGCATCGTTGGCTGTTCTTGGGAAGATTCCTCTTTTTGCAGGAAGTGATGAGTTTTGTGTTTCTTATTTGTTTTGAATGGATTACTGAGCGGAAGGTCTAAGAGAGAGGACCGGACAGTAAATGACAGCCGTTCATTATTTATGCGAGGGGTTGCAGAACAAAGCAGCGCATTAGCAGCTCTAAAAGGCCCCACTGATTCCTCTCAGTCTGTATTTAAATTCCTGTACTTGGTCGGGTCTGCGCCTAGTTTACTGTATTTTTAACCTTGAACATTACAAAAAAAACACACACACGAAAGATTAAAAGATTTATTTAAAGTCACAGTCAGTTAATATTATGCTGTTTCAACTAAGTATATATCAATAAGTAGACAATTATTGACTGAATAAATACAGCAATAATCCAAAATCGCCTCAAACCGAAGGAGAGAGCAAGCATAATGAAAATAAGTGGCTTAACTTGTCAAAGTATAAGCTTCACATTTGGTCAGTTTGTTAAAGGTAGCTGGTGGAGATACACCTGTTTAAAATTAGTTGATGTTAAAAAAAAGATTAAGAAAAAAAAAACATAAAGATGAAAAAAGATTTCATCTCTCCAGGACCTTCCCAAAGCTCATGATCAGTTATAGTCTCTGCCTCAGTTCTTTCTGAACTGATGATCTCAGAATATTTTGAGACTCTGAAATACTTTAATAGTTTTTTTTTTTTTTATAAATCTTGGTCAAAGTCTAAAATTATTCTAATAAATTTGCTCCTTATGGATATACGTAGATTTTGTGTTGAAGAGGCATTCTGTGAGCTCAGTACCAAAGATTTATAAAAATATTTTTGAAATGAAGTTTAGAGTTGTAAGAGTTTCACTTCCAGGACTTGTGGGTAAAGTAGAAACGGCATCACAACAGAACTATAACCGGATGGTGACTGAGGAGAAGGTTTTTTCTGTGTCTTATGAAAACAGCAAAAACATGCAGGAATGAAAACTGTGTACAGCAGCCAATAATCTTCACCTGAAGTTTTTACATCTTCCTGTTTTTCTTGCTGTTCATGCATCACATCATTATTTTGTGAAACGGGGAACATCAGTTGGAGTGTTTATCCAGTGCTGCAAATGCTACCAAATTATTTTTTGTTATTTAAACAGAATACTATCGAAACAGTCGTTAGTGGCAGCAGCTTCAGGGACCTATAATCCATTTTTCACTGATTACTTTACCTGCAGCTTGTTGTGACTTGAAATTGGTGCAAAAAGGGACAAACCTGAGAAAGAACATACTGCGACGATATAAGGAACTGGAATTGAACCTGTGGTTTAAAAATAGATCAAATCCACTAAATCAGTATTTCAGGACAGACTTTAACTGCTTTGATGCAACTTTTGTCATTTTTACTTTGAACCAAAGAGGCCAAGTACTTCAGAGTAGCTCTAGGAAATATTAAAAAGTAACTTTCTGTCATCTTAAAACTCCTTCCTGATTGTCTGCAACAATGATTACTGCTTTATAAAGTCTGCAAAGTAATACTCTTTAAGTTTTTCAGGAACTTATTGTGGTGGTTTTGGATGGCCAAAAGCTTTTCAGAAAACTGCTGATTCTTACACAAGTAATTGTCTGCCTGATGTTTGAACAAGATTAAAAATGGTTAAAAAAAAAAAAAAAAACAGTCCAGTTTCACACTACTACTTCCCTAACACTGTTTCATGCTAGCTGTGTTGTAGTGCTAATGCTAGCTTCTGAATGAACAGAAACATTGATTAATTTTTTTTGTCTGCATCTACAGCTGTTTTTAAATATTTCTGTTGGTTTTTCTGCTTATGAATGCATCTCTTGCTGCCCCTGCACAAAGCGAATGTTAATTTAAACGTCTGTCTTTCAGACACACAAATACAGACCCAATTTCCAACGCCAATGCTTTCAGCAGACTTTATATTAGCGGACCACCTTGCTGACCTTCGCTGTTCTGAACATAGACAGTCCAGTGCATTATGGAGCAGTAGTGTGGTTCAAATGGTTTAAACTAATGTGCACTAGAATTGGTTTACATTTCCACACTGCATTCAAAAAAGTTAGGTTTCACCATAGATTTTATGAAGCCGGTAAAACGTAACGTTCAGTAACCGAGGAAAGCAATAAATCATCCATGAACACCCAGAAGTAGGAGAGCTAAACTCATCTCTCCAATCTCAGCAGCTACAAAGTGTGCTCTCGTAATCGTCACCACAGGAAACAAAAGTTGTCAAGATCAAAGTTCTGTGTTCCTTGTGTCATGTGATACAGGGCAGGAAATGTCAGAAGGTGTCATTGATCATAATTTTAGGTTTCTACAGCGTAGGTCTGTTTTCGCTACGACAGCCGGACTAAGTTTCTAAAGACAGTAAGGCTGCAGATTTACTGGGAAACAAATGAACAACCTTGACCTCTAAACACTGTGACCCTATGAAGGAGAATACTCACCACCTGTGCGTTTCCTGAGGCTTTGTCCATTTGTCCTGTGTGTGCAGAGGAGACAAACGTGTCCACTGAATAAAGAAAAAATGCTACAACCGTGGCATAAGTCTGCTTTTATCTGCTCGGCAAGACACATGTAGAGAAATGCATAGGACGTGCAGATCTGTCTCGAGCGCTAATGAAGACACAAGTGCACACGCATCAGGAAGTGCAGCTGATGAAATGTGCAGTTGGTGGACTTCACTCTGATGCCAGGATTTCCTCTTTTAATGTTAAACCAATATGCCGCGTCACTGACTGGGTGTGTTGTGAGAAAGTATTGAGAGGAGCAAAAAACCTGTTGAGCAGCTTCTGAATCCAGTTTGGCAAATAACTGCACATATAATAAACAATAGTCTTTATTCACCCCGAGGCTGCTTTTGTTCGCACTCAAGCAAGGTGAGCAACTGCACCATTCGCTGTGGGCAGCCAGGTTAGGAGAAGGGACAGGTAAAAAGTTTCCCATTTCACAGCATAAAAAAAACCCCAGAGATGGCCCTCCTTCACAGAATGTGAGAACACACACCCTGACACATAAGAATGCTTATGCTGCTTCTCAGCATATTCATTTACCAACACAAAATGTACTTTTGAGTAGCTGGTTGAATTACTCAGCTTGATATCGATTTGAAAGAATCTGTTCTACATTTGCTGTAACGCTTTGTGTTTAAAGTCACTAATTCTGAGCCGCGACGTCTTTCAGTCATTATGTGTATGTTACAGTTTTTCTCAATTGCTGTGACCTGCTTAAAGGAACTGATCCACTTGGTTTTCACCAGCAGAAGATAGATATTAATTTTCACATTGACTTGGCACTGTAAAGAAAAACAGGTTGTTCCAGGGAGGCGGGGTAAATGAAATGCTTTACTTTGCAGAATATTTATCGGCGTTGGGGAGGAGCTGAGGATCTAAAGGTGAAATCAGTGAGCAGGCAGGAAGCTCTTCTAAAGCTTCCTTATTATTAGTGCTGAGGACTAAGACCAGGGGGCAGACTTTGTTGGATGTAGTGTTCAAATTTCAAATTATGACTAAAAACATATTTAAATAAGATACTTGAGTCATTTTTGTTGCAAAATCTAAAAATGTTTAATTTTAACATTAATTAACCTCTCCTATTGCTCTCATCCTAACCTTATATGTAATAACAACAACCACAGCGTCAGCAGCACCAATTCAGTCTACAGCACCACAGAAAATAACCACTTTATTTTAGTATTTAGTTGCTGTTGTTTTGTTTTTTTTACAAATTATTTTCAGTCAGCATCCTTGGCTTAAATGCATTTCATATTTTTGTCAATGTGAACCATTTGTCCAATAAGAGACCTCATTAGACAGCCCATCAACCCTGGTCGCAAATTGAAGTCACCAGCAAATTATCCAACAGCTGCTTTTCTTTTATCGTTTAGTTAATAATCAGTGTGGATTCACAAACACCATCTTAAGTGCACTTAAGCACACGTTTATGTGCAACAAGGTACTTGCGTAAAAAAGAAAAAAAGCCTGCAAAGCTGCAGAGACACTTAAAAACAAAGCCTGGCAACTAAGCCTGTGTGGTGATTTTTTTTTCTTTTTTTTTTTTTTTTCTGACGTTAAAAGTGAAAATCATATACGGCCAAAAGACAATCCTAAATAAACAAACAAGCCCAGCTAATCCTCACAAAGCTCTGTATGAGATGGGATATTTAATTCCAAGTGATTCTCCACGTGTCACCGCTGATGTCATTCCACTCGGCCATTGTCCCAACACGTCGCTGCAAAATACCAACACAGTCATTTAACAGAAACTGCTAAACTGGTGAGCATTTGGTCAGTGGCATAGCATGTTGCTGCTATTTCCTCTCTTCATTCTCATGTTTTCTGCACCCTTTGCTTCTACATTATGGTTTGTTAGTGTATTATCACCATGTGATGTGTTAATGCCACATTATTGGGCTAAAAGTGTTTTCACAATCCGACGACCCGTTTGTCGGCTGTTTGGTCTGCTCAACACAAAAGAGTTTCAGTTACAGTTGTGACACTTCCTCGCTGGTTTGAGGTCAGAACTGAAGTAATATGGTCACAGTTACAAAAACAATGTCAGTGCTGACATTAGCATGCATGTTGAGAGCACAGGCAGCTGTCCCTACAGCCATTAGACATTACACTTTCTGGACAGTGTTTTTTTTAAATCAAGTGAAGAAGGCAGCCAATGAAAATGCTTAAGGTTTATGGCAATATTAAATGAAAAACTATATTTATATTAACAATGTGATATTTAAAAGTTATCTGTTAAAATCCAAGATGTAAATGATGGTTAAGATCAACTGTAACCTTAACTCCATATTCTAAAGTCCTAAGATAAAAACCAGCCTAAAAATGAATCTTTGAAATTACAATAAATCAAATCCAGTGTTTTGTTTTTTATAAACGGTTGACATGTTGGGAGTATGTCAGAGATAAGGGGCATGACTGAAATCCCCAGATGTGATGTTGTGTCTGAAAGGTAGCATGATGATGACATCACACGAAGTGTCGATGACAGCTGATGGTGGAATCTAAGTGGTCGCCAAAATAAAACTGGTGAACCTTCTTGGTCAGTTATTTGAAACTAAACCAACTGGTAACATTTCAGTATCTTATTTACATAAACAACACTTCATACCATGGATGACACCATCGTCTGTTACTCACAAGCACTGCTAATCCACCTCCTTTGCTTTGCTGCTGCTCGTTAACTCTCTGTCTGCTTGTACGATCAGAGAAACACTGCAGTCGGGGATATGATCCTACAGCCATGTTCAGGGAAACACATAGTGCTGCAGTCCAATCTCGCAGCCCTTGTTGGGCTTTGAGTTCATCTGATTTGCTCTCCAAAGGTCTCACGTTGCCAACTGTGATCGATTGAAGCGACGGTTTGAACTTCATGTTTCCCTCTCTGCTCTTTGCTCCTGCTCTGTCTGTGTCTCCTTTCAAACTTATGTAGGATTTAAAGCTGTAGATGAGTTTTGTTTGAGCTTTTGAGATGTCGATTAGCTGCTTCTTCTTGTTGAAAAACACCTCGTTGCTATGGTTACACGTCTTCACAAAAGTGAAAAGGTATAGGAAAAATTCCTCCCAGTTGCACAGCATCAACACCAGAGGAAGCAATCATCCAGAAAAGCAATGTTTCAGCCAGAAGAGGAGGATTTGAAGTTATTAAAAATAATAAATCAGAATGAAAGTAACAGAGCTACTCCAACATGTTTCCATCTTGAACAGTACAGGCATAGAGTTGCTCCATGAAATGTGGAAAGAAAATTTTGTTCTGGTGAGTTAGTGGGTTCACTGAGAAGCCATCTGAAATTATCGGGGGAGGGAAAATTAAACGAAGGGAAAGAATCAGTCCATGTTCACAGGGTTGGGACGAGGATTTGATTGTATTTGTGAAGAACATCAGCACCACCAACAGTGGTGGTGCTGATGTTCCAACACCACTGGAACATCAGTGGTGGTGGAACATCACCACTGATGTTCCACCACATCAGTGGTGAGTGCAGCACACTCACCACTGATGTGGTGCAGCGGTCAGTGCAGCACAGCACAGACCGCTGCAGAAGACCTTTGCTGCCAACAGCCATCACCATCTTCAATGACTCTTTGAAGAATCTAAATTAAGGAGTTAAAACAACATTTAATTTCCCTTTGGGATTAATAAAGATTTTTTTATTATTCTTAGAATTTGAATTTCCTGTTATGTCTTTATGAACAAACTCAGCTCAGACACAGAAAAATTGTTAAATTCACAGCATGAGATTGTAACTATGGTAACACGACAGCAAAAAAAAAAGGTTATCATTGTTTGTATATTTAAAAAAGTAATCTTATTAATTCACTGAAATAAAATCAAAATAAGTCTTAAAACATTATTTGATCTCTAATGAAACCATTCGACGGTATTATCCTTCTCAAGATATAAACATTTTGGATTAGCGGTCTGTGCTAACACTGAGGCATTTATTGGAGTCCCCTGATGGTTTGGAAGCCCTTGGTAAGCGGCTTAGTTCGCTAGTGCGTTGGGCCGGCTCCACATGCACGTCCGATGAGATGTCATTTTCTACTACCTACCTACTGTATATTTTCTCACACGGCATCTTGATAATTGTGGTCAATGACGTTTCCTTAAATTTTCTTGCAAAGTTGAGCACCATTTTCTCAGTCCTTGGCAAATGCAGATAAGAAATTACATTTTTTACAGTCACCACCGTATCGTAAAATAAGATTGATTTTTCTGTGCATTCACTTAGTGAAGAAGTAATTTATCATTCCCATTAGTGCTGTTTGTTCCAACCTGTTTGTATTCAGTATATCTACTAATGAGAGATTCTTTTATCTCTTATCTGAAGCAGTAATCTGACACCTCTGTGTCATGCAGCTGCTGCCACAACATCCTGGAGATCGTGTTGCTCTTCAGTTTGGTTGTAAACGTTGAACCTCTGCCAACTTCACTGAATTTCTTCTTTCATTTCCCAGTCGGAGCATGTGTGCCTCTATTCTGAGGTCTGTTCCTTCTGCACGATCCTGTGTGAAGGCATCTTAGCCGATGGAAGCAAACAATGTCTGGTTATTATTTCAATCTGTTTTGTCATGTTTAAATAAGATGTAGGCAGGGAGAAAAGGAACCTATGCAAATGAGTGGTTGTTGCCACTAACAACAGGTCAGGGTGTGTTCCTGTCAGCTTACAGGCTTGCATGCAGGGCAGGGAAGGTAAAAAAAAAAAAAAAAACTTTATCTAGCTGCTCAGGCATGACAAAACATGTTGAGGCCTGCTCAGAGGGTAGAGCTGCATGGACAGGTTGTGTCAGTCCAGGTGTTTTAGAAATGAAACCAGTACAGTCGGAACCAGTACAGCTGCTGGAGCGACAGCAGGCCAGCACCCGGCGTGACGCAGGGCAGAGTCTGGTTAGGGTGAACAAAAAAATGATGATTCATTCTGCACGTTCACAAAACAACAAAATAAGCAACAAGACTCTCACACAGAGTTACACTGTGACTTTGTGCTGGATATTCTCAAAGAGGAAGAGGAGTTTTTAGTCTTGTTTGAAAGATATTTTCATTGCCAAATTGGTTTTATAGCACGAAATAAACAGATTGTAACTGACTGCAGTATAAGCCAGTTTAAAAATGTTAGAGCCCTCTGGGTCTATGGTTGAATTTTCTATTTATAGTTTCTTAGCTATGACATCACTGCAAAGATAGAAACTCAATGTGGAGGTGGCCCAGCGGTGGAGACGTTTAAGAGCACCGCCACCTGCTGGCGCAAACGGAGAATGTTGTTTTCATGAAAATTAATGAAAGAGACGTGGGAACTGTGAGCACAATAAATTCCAAAACAAAACAAGATATATATATTTTATTTTGTATATTTTATTTTGTAGGTCACATAGAGAATATGCTAGTAAAAGAATGAAAGAAATGAAGAACTGAGTTAATGGAATGTTAGAAAACTTGCAGGATACGTAAAACGTAGTTGAAATACGCTTCATTGAGTTTACAATTTTAAAGATTTTTTTGCCTTTCTTTTTTTTAAGAAAATCCTTTTTAAGGTAAAAAAGATTTTTTTTTTTTTTTTTTTAGGTAACATGAATCCAACATGAAAAGACAAGTTTTTTGGGGTTTTTTCTCAGATAATATTACTGGCTATTGCAAATAAATATTCCTACTCGTTCTTCATCTTGGTTTCTTTATATTCTGCCATTGTTTAGTTTTTTTTTTTTTTAGAAATTTTCTTCCTCCTACTTTTAAAATCACATCTATGTAGAACAAAGGGTATTTTTGGAGACATATGTCCTGTTATATTCTGCTATATTTATAACAGAAAATCATTTACCAACTGTGATAGTGACCTGTACTTCTTTGATATACAGTCACTGAGGGAAATGATAAAAAAAAACCCTCATCAGCACTGCAGATTGAACATCATTTTCCCCACAGGGGTTCCGTGGATGAGGATGATAGTGAGAAGGTGGAACGAACAGAGCATTGGTGTTGGTTGGCATGGCGATGAGAGCAACAGTGTTATCCAACACATGGAGGTGTAAACTGGCAAACTCCAGAAACTGATGGTCATCCTGTCAGAGGTTTCCACTTAGTCCCAACAGGCAGAAGCTGCACGCCACACTTTTGCTCCACTTGTGGTAGTTGCGCCCTCTGGTGGTCATTTCAAATATGCAAGTTGCTTGCAAGATGAATCATTTATGTGTTCATAACTGGACTTTATTTTTGTCAAGAAAGCTCCCTTTACAGAAAATATGGATAAAGCAGCTATTCAACCTTATCATTTTTTACTTCAGACAGAAAATAAATAAATAAATAAATAAATAAAGTCCTCAGTTGTTGGTTGTCAACTTTAAATCCCACATACTGCAATAAACCAGGACATTAGGCCCAATGTTAAGTCAAACATGTGGAATTGTAAAGTAAGTTCATATTTCAGATTTGTTGTTTGCTAATATAGTAAATAGCATAATACATTTTACTGAACCTGAAGAGCAGGTTCAAAAAATGACAGATAATCAACAAACAGCACCATTTTCCCTGCTGACTGTCTTCAGTCAGCTTGCTATTGAAGAAAATAGCCATCCATTTAATTTACATTAACTGAAATTTCCATCCATCCATTTTTTTTACACCCTTGTCCCTTAGTAGGGTCAGGAGGGTTGCTGGTGCCCATCTCCAACATTCCAGGCGAGAGGTGGGGTACACCCTGGACAGGTTGCCAGTCTGTTGTGTTTTTGGACTGTGGGAGGAACCGGAATACCTGGAGAAAACCCACACATGCACAGGGAGAACATGCAAACTCCATGCAGAAAGACCGGGATCGGGAATCGAACCCAGAACCTTCTTGTTGCAAGGCAACAGCTCTACCAACTCCCCCTGAAATTTCCTTCCATGAAAAATCTAGTCCTATTCAATCCTTTCAAATTTAATTCAGTTCTGATTCTGTCAGGTTATTAATTGTTTATACTGAGATTAAAATGAGAAAAAAAAGAAGTTGTCCCAAAAGTCAACAAATGTTTATTTTAATGATAAGGTAGCTAAAAATTTCAAAGCTTCAAAAAAAAACAAACTCATGACATATCACTTATTAAGTTTCAATTATTTCGACTCGGCTCTTTAAACCCTGCTTCAGAAGTACATCATTTGGGATATTACAAATGGAAATTTGTAATATAGGATAATAGGTCATGCAGAGAAAGTCAGTGAAAACCCCACAGATATCCCAAAGACAGAGTAATCTCTCCCTCCAGGCGCATCTGTCAGTCAAACTCACAGTACGGTCCAGATATGATAAGGAGCAGCTCAGTCCGAGGTGCCACTCAGAGCCACACAGTCTGGACATCTACAGAAACGGGTCACAGAACAAGAACTAATCACAGAGTCCTTGCTCCACATCCTGATGCTTCATCATGTTTCCATCATCCGACAGCACAACACAGAGCACACCACAGATAAAGCTTTGCATAACCCATGGTGAAGTTCAAACATGACATCATATCAGACTGTCCACTTAGTTTTGTCCTGGATCTTATCAAGCTCACATCACTGGAGATCAAACCAACAAACTCCTGATTCCAACCGTTTCTAAATTGGCTTAATTTAAAGATGTTTTGCTTTTTGTTTAAGTGAGTCTTGCTTTTATTCAGACTAAATCCATCTTAAGAAAACCATTTTATGCATAGATATGAACACACTTTTTACCATATTGATGGGACTAATGTGTTGACCAAAGCAGCATACATGTTTGTATGTTTGCATAGAAATTGAATGCTGCTTCTTCATGTTTGGTTCTGGTTCTGGGGATGCAGAGCAGAACCAGAACCAGAAGCCCTGAATGGTCTGGAAGGTTAATGTAACAACAACACATCCTCACTGTATTTTGGTGCTAAACTGTTGGATGATTTATAAACTAACAATGGCATATTAGAGTCTGTTCTCTGAGCTACAGGGAGCCAGTGGAAGAACTTTAGGACTGGGATGATGTGCTCTATCTACCTGGTTTTCATGAGCAGCAGAGTTCTAGATCAGGTGCAGCTGTTTTTATTTTACAATGTTTCCTTAAGGTAGACCTGTGAAGATATTATTGCAGTAATCAATGTGACTAAAGATAAGTGCATCGATGATTCTCTATAGATCTTGCCGGGACATCAGTCCTTTAATCCTGGAAATGCTCTTCAGGTGACAGAAGGCCGACTTTGGAACCATGTTTGTGTGACTCTAAAGGTCTGAGTCCATCACTCAGATTTTGGGGCCTGATGATTAGTTTCTGGCTGTAATAACTGAAGATGCGTGCTGAGTGACCGTAGATTGTTTTTCTTCTGGTCCAAAGATCATAACTCCAGTTTTGTTTCTGACCAGCTGGAGGAAGTTATGGCACATTCATGCATTGATTTCTTCTATGAATCTGCTCCGGCTTTTCTTCTGTACATTTCAGCATTTTTATTGCAGACAAGAAGAGAAGCTATTTCCATTTCTATTAATTTATTAATTTTCATTTTCATTTTGAGGTTTCGCAGTGATAGGTTGAAACCAGACGCAGCTAAAAAAGCATGCATCTGGCTGGCTGCCCTGAAGGTCCAGGATGTGCTGAGGAACAAACGGTTAGCCGTGTTTACCTTGGTGTGGGCCTAATGAGGGGGCAACGGAGTGGAGCAGGTGTCGGAGGCCAGGTTTTCCCACTGCCTCCATCAGACACCACAGACATGACAAGCTTTAGCCTCACCCAGGAACAGCATGTGAATTCAGATTAGACTCAGCTTTTGTTTTACTACTGTACAGTACACAGCCAGTGTTTTATTTAACCACCAGCCTTATGCTAAACACGTCTGAAGGTGATCAGTCCTGCTGATCTGAAAAAGTGCCATTAAAATAATTCTCTTGTTTTTTTCTTTTTGCAAACATGAACAGTTTGAGCATGTTTCCTTCGCTAGCTATATTAGAGCAGTTTGTTTTCCTGCTCTAATATAGCCAGCTTGTCTGGTGTGAATTAATTTCCCACCAGACAAAATTCACAGTGACTGTGAAGCTGATATTCCAGATTTTCGGTCATGTTTGGTCCCAGTTGTCACCATAACCTTTTTGTTTCTCCAGCATATCTGTATCCTCTGCATTTTTGTTTCTATTTTTGAATTTCAGCTCTTCCCTGTTTTGCAATGGCACTCCCAAAAAGGAGCCCTACCAGACCTTTGAAGCCCACTATATCACTTGGTTTGTTTATGTCAGCTTCTCCTTCAGGTCGGCAAAAAATCAGATAAAATCAATTCACAAATGATTGTTTTTAGCACAATTTATATTCAACTGAATAAGTCCATGTCCCCATTCCTGTCTTTTCTCCAGTAAATATGATAATATTGTACATTTATTGATCCCTCTTCTCTCCAGCTAGATGTTTTTTTCTGAAATTATCTTTTGTAAACTGCATTATGATCTAATGTGAATGCACACACAAAGCTAAAACTCCTTAGAAAAAGTATTTATCCCCCCAAATCAGTCACATAACCACCTCAAACCTATATAGGTTATTAGCTTTTTGTGATAGAGCATGGTTTTGGTGGTACACAGTTTTCAGCTTTTCTTTTTTTCTTCTTTTTTTTCTACAAATTAATTTGTAAAAAAAATTATTTGTAAATTATTTTTTTTTTTACAATTAATTTAATTGTAAAAATATTAAATTCCATCCATTTTCTTTACACCCTTGTCCCTTGGTGGAGTCAGGAGGGTTGCTGGTGCCTATCTCCAGCTATCGTTCCGGGTGAGAGGCAGGGTCACCCTGGACAGGTCGCCAGTCTGTTGCAGGGAAACACAGAGACAAACAACCATGCATACACACACACCCAGGGGCAATTTGGAGAGGCCAATTAACCTGACATGTTTTTGGACTGTGGGAGGAAACCAGAGTACCTGGAGAAAACCCACACATGCACAGGGAGAACATGCAAACTCCATGCAGAAGGACTGGGGCCAGGAATTTAACCCAGAGCCTTCTTGTTGCCAGGCAACAGCTCTACCAACTGCGCCACTGTGCAGCCCCAAAATATGAGATTAATTTTTTTATTTAATTTATCATAATATACTACTTTTGCCCTGAACAACATTAAACCTCAGTTAAGGTCAGGGTTCAAAATTTAACAGTGTGTTTGTGTGCGTGCGTTTGTTTGTAATACTTTGTGGGGACCATTTTCCTGACACATACTATTTTGTGGGGACCCATTGCTCCTTGTGGGACTGAACTCTGTTTTAGGGTCAGGGGTTAGATTTAGGACTAAGGTGTGAGTTGAGTTTTGGTTAGGGTTAAGATAATGGTAAGGTTTAGGCTGTAGAAATGAATGAAAGTCAATGGAAAGCCTCCACAAAGATAACCACACAAACATGCATGTGTGCGTGTGTGTGTTGTTTTTCTCCTTATAGTGGTCTGATATTCCTACATGGTTGCCCTAATAAATATTAAATAGAGTATGAAACAGAAGTATTATTCCACTGTAATCTGCCCTTAGATGCAAGCAGACTAATTGTTCTGCTCTGCTTGCCTAGTTGGAGTTGTGACCAAATAACACACACACAAAAAAACGTCTACTATGAATTCATGATTTGTTACAAACCAACAGAAATATCATATAATAATGGAGAAGTTTCTTATTTAAGAGTTTTGTCATAATGCATAGCCATTAGCCATCATCTCAGTAGCTTTAAAAGGACATTTGGAAGCCAGAGCTAGAGTTGTGCTCAGAAAACGACTGATTCTAAGAAATATGTTACTGAATTTGGAACTGAAACTACAGCCGGTCCCTGTGTTGCTTCACTCACAGCTATATTATTCATCATGAACAAGGTCTTCTTTACTGAGTGTTTTTATATTTGTACATCCAGAAAAAACATTTTGTCTTCTTTGCATTCATCTGTTTAAAAGTGTTTACTTGGGAATTGGACCAGATCCAGTCCCGTCTAAAGTGTCTTCACTCGGCACTGACACAATGTTGACTTCCACCGCTTCTGTGCATTTTTGTTGCAGTTTAGGTTTCTGCACAGCGTGTCAGGAGGTCCACCTGTCCGTGTCTCTGACAGTACACCCAGGCAGACCTTTATCTCTCTGTCAAGGCTGCTGGATGAACTGAATGCTCTCCTTTTTCCTGCTGCAGTGTTAGCAGGGTCACATCTGCAGCAGAGCAGCTGCAAACAGGAGATGCCAAACAAAAGGGCAGAATTCAGCAAAGACCATCACAAATCCTTTATCTGGAAGCAGCAACTCAGCTGCAGCACGCAAAACAAGACAATAAAACAAAAAAAAAAATAAAAAATCCAAGGCCCTCTGTGTCCACCAGCTTCATAATAAATATCTGGTTTTGGAATCTAAATATACCGTTATGAAAATACGTTAGTCACTTCAGTACAAATTTAACTGATGTGGACAAAACAATCAGGATGGAAATATGTCATGATTGTTAAAAGGGACAAAGTCTCTGTTTTGGAGACATTTATGCTGTAAGATTCTATTTAAAAGCATGTTGTTGTTTTTTTTCTAAAAGAAAAAACGAAAGATAAAGATCAGTTTCAGCTTTCAGACCTCTGTCAGATTGTTCTTCTGAATGTTGACTTGACTATTTCAGAGCTTTTCCTGTTTGTTTGTTTGTTTGTTTGTTTGTTTGTTTGTTTGTTTGTTTGTTTGTTTGTTTGTTTGCTTGTTTGTTTGGACTTACTGTTTCTCTGTCAAATTAATCTCCTCTTCATCCTCAGTATTCAAGCAGATCCTAAGGACCTGGGTTCAAACTGACAGGTTTTATGGACTGCTCATAACTTCTTCCACCTTGACTGAATCATCAGGTCCGTTTCTTTTGGTGATGCACAGTCTTGTTTTTGCCTAAATAAACCTTTAGGCCCAAAAGGTCAAGTTTGGTTTCATCAAATCATAGCATGTCTGTCTTGTGATCTTACTCTTTTGTCCAAAGATAATAAATACAGTGCAAAAAAAAAAAAAAAAAAAACTGACTCTACCATTGTCTGTTTCGGCACGAGGTGCTTTTATGCTTTCACATTAGCTGCTTATTTAATAAAACAAGTGAAATATCTAAAAGACCTTCACACAATCTAAAATATAAGCCCTCTAACTGTAACGCAACCCCCTTTGAGACTATCAGAAAATAATCCTGCCTCTGTTTCAGGAGCTGCAGGTGACCTTTCCAGGTGGCGGTGTCAGAGTGTATCATTCTACGACATGAAAGGAGTAAAACACTTTTAGCCTTCATCAGAAGCACAGAGGGACTCACTCCTTCTGCTGTTATCGAAAAACAAAAAAGGAGACGCACCGCTTAAAAGCCGAGCGCTGCAAAACTGATGACGCCACTGACACAGGCTACACTTTTCATTGAGCACAAGCTTGCTAATCTCCTGCCATAAAAATATTGTGTGCAAAATGTTACCAGCAAATAGCTGAAAACAACAGCAGCTTCTTGGCCATGAGAATCAAACAGTGTGCGTGTGTGTGGTGGGGGGTTTGGGGCATGGCTGCATGGGAAGAAGTGGGAGTAAATATTGCTATCATGTGTGACGCAAGCTGCCCCAAGAAGAGAGTTCTCCACCCGCTCCTTATCGCTGCCCAGCTGCAAAAGCCTCTCTGAACACAAACGCTTCAGCACTGGGCTGCTCGCTCCAGTCAGAACTGAACCCCATAAAGATGAATGTTGTCGTTTTTGACACTCAGTATAGTGTTGTTGCAAGAAGATTGTCTGTCCGATTGCAAGAAAAAAAAACAACAACCAAAAACAATTCTAGTTGATCTGGTCTTCAATAATAAATCACATTGCCAGGCTGGTTACATTTACTCAGTTACATTTACTTCAGTAACTTTTTGACAAAAAGAAAAAAACTTTTAGGAGTATTTTTTTTTTTTACCTTGCTGTACTTTTTACTTTTACGTGAGTCATTTTATTATGATATAATAATTCTCTACCCACTGCAGGAAAACAAATATTCACCAGACACAGAGACACACCTGCAGTTTCTGTTAAAGTTTCTTAAGTTTTATACTGAAAGAAACTGATTTGGAAAAATGTTCTTTTATTTGTTGTTATTTATAGGACAAGTGTACTGTACTGTGTACACACACACACACACACACACACACACACACACACACACACACACACACACACACACACGCACACGTTACACAAACAAACAAAACCCACCCTCACACATGCTCACACCTTTATAATATACATAATATAGAAGGTCAAAGCTTGAGTCATACCAACACCGGTTTACATTTCATTATTCCATCCATCCATCCATCCATCCATCCATCCAATTTGGGGTAAAAACGACATATTTTTAACATAAAACGTAACTCTAAAAACATAAGTGTAAAAATATATTGTTATTCTCATATTTTATTTAACTTCTTTCACAGTTTGTATATAAACTACTGAGTAAAGCTGTGAACAAATAATGGGAACCACAAAACTACCAAAAGGTAAAAATGAAAACTGAAGAATAGAATCAATAAACCAATCAAAATGATGCATGATGTCACAACTCAACATAAACACTGAATGTTAAGAACCAGGTTTATTAGAAACGACTGAGACTTTGATTCTCATTGAGGTATTCTCTGTTGGATTTTGAAATCTTTAGCTCTAGTCCTCTGCTTCAGTTTGAGGGATTTCTGGATTGTACGCAGAAATCAGGCCTCGGTCTAACTTTTGAAATTGACCTTTGCTCTGGAATAAATCTGATTATTTGCATTTAGTTCATGACTTAGGAGGAGCATTTCATTTTTCACATCAGGGTAGGTAGATTTGACAAAGCTTTCTTCTCTTGATTCTCAAAATCTTCATGCTCAAATAAATATTGGCTCTATGCAAACATGATCTGAATATGACTTCATGACTAGACCCTGGAGGTATAGATTTGACGTAAATTTCAACCAATTCAACTCAACCAATTCATTGAATTTTTAAAAGTGCCTGGATTGAAATCACCCCTTTGGACCTGTAAAGGCTGCTAGTGAAGGTGGCGTTTCACCGCTGCCCTCCAGCTCCAGACGCCTCCTGAAATCGTAACGACGTCGTGTTCTGCGTCTACTCTGCAGCAGCCCGGCTCTCCTGAAGCTGAACTCTGCTGACTGGAAACACGGTTAGATTCCAGCTGCGAGTTCGAGTTCGCGTTGGGTCACTGACAGGCTGCCTCTGCAGGAATGCTCCAGCTGACACATGGATCACTGCTTTCTGCCAACAATTTGGAACAAGATTATTTTTATTGAGTGCCTCACCTCTAAATCAGTAAACGTTTTGGGGTTTGAGGGAAGCTGTCGTTCAGATAGCCACGCCGTCACCGTCTCGTATCCAATGGTTACCATACATTTATGTTGGCAGGTTGGTGGTTAAGACACAAAGGTGAGGCAGAATTACTTTCATTCTAGCAGCTTTACTGCTGATATCTAATTTATATATGTATTAACCAATGACTACAAAATGTAATAATTAGTGATAATTCATAGCACTAATCACTGTGCAACTTAGAAAATAAATTATCTTGGGATTATTTCGAATTATAGTGGAAAGAATGACTAAAACCCCTTAATGAAGTTCCTTTTTCAGTTGAATCTCCAGTCTATTTTCCTAATAAAGCAGAGTAAGATCATCTAGAATTGCAATATAATATTTGTGGTTTTTATATTGCATTGCTTTTTGAAAAAGTTGTGATTATTGCTGCTAGAATAAACAAATTATTCCAGTGAGTAATTTGCACCAGTCACTGGAGTCACTGACCTTTCTGTTCACTTAGTCAGAGAGTTGATGCTGAGAGGCTGGTCTTCTACAGGGAGAATATCTGAGGCCCAAAAACTCTCAACAGAACCAGAGAGTTACAGTGTTCTTCAGTCGATCATCAGCTGCAGCCTGCAGGTCACGTTTTTAGCAAGCAGCAGTTTAAGAATCAAATTGCTTTTGCCATTTTCTGCCTGCCAAACCAAGTTGTGTTCTATGACTAAAGACATTAGAACAAATTGTCTCCAAAGATTGAGTTGAAATTCCCTGGGTTTGGGAACCTTTTTGTCATGAATAATTAAATATGGCGTTTTAAGGGGAAATATTTGGATTCAGGACAAATAAATGGAGAAAAAAAATTGCATGAAGTCCAGAAAAAGTATCCGAAAGATCTCCAGAAAGGGTCCTGAGCTAACAACCATGAGGACATTAAAAAAAAACAAACAAAAAAAAAAAAAAACAAGGACGTTCAGCTGCTTGAATCCAGACTCCACCTTCTACCAGATCAGATTATCTGTTCCTGGGATTCTTTAGCTGATTCTGTTTTCCACGAAACTTCACTTCCTACAGCTTTGAGGCCAACAAAAAAATGATGTATATTTTCTTTTGTGGAGGCCATCTTAAGGCTGACCTCAACACTGGCCTTCACACTGTCTGAGCAGTCAGATACTGACAGCCTGCCACAGCAGCTAAAACGCAAACTTAACCAGATCAGCTGGAGATGAATCCACCTCTGGGTTTGTCTTTCATTAGAGGCTTCAGACAGGAATCCACCACAGATCACCTTTCATTAACTGATGATGATTTGGACAGAAATGATCTTGTACCTGTCATAATATTTTTGAATGTATCCATCATTTAGCACCTTGATCAGTTCTTAAACTTTTTGTTTGGCTTAATAAGGATTTGTGGAAATTGTCCCCAATGAGAGGACTACTTACCTTTATTCAGAGTTATATTTTTTTTCCAACAGTGTTATCATTTTGTTTTCATTGTTTGCAAAAAAAAGATATCAAGTACAAACATGAACTGGTCAGTTCATGCACTTAAAATGATGCCCTAATATGGCAAAAGTTATGATATAGAAATTGTGACTGCTTATGTAATCATAACCCCATGTGTTATCTTGAGCTTATCTTCCTATGTCAAAAACTAGATTCAGGAGCGACAGTTTATGTTTGTTTAGTTAGTTTTATCAAATCACTTTAATTTAAGCACAATAAAAATGGTGGTCAAGGTTCAATTATCTCAGCAGAAAACTGACAAGCTGCTACAAATTCAGTTTCTATCAATATGTTTTTCTTTTCACTTCGGTTTACCGACGTTGAAAAGCGTAGATAAAAAAGTGAAATCAAAGCTTTTCATTCTTTTCAGCAGAATAATCCTCTCCACTAATCTTTCTAAAATGTTGCTTAAGCTCGCCAGTTTATCAGGCTGTTCCACACAGACACGTGTGACGACCTCCAGAGCTCTTCCAAACCGATCGCCGTCCAAACGCTAAGTCGCCTCGAACCAGATGTTTGCGATTCTGCTAAATGTCACGTTGACTTGTGTTGAATCGGTTCCGACGCTCAGGTGAAAGCCAAGAGACAAAGAACGTCACATTCTCCTTGAGAATTACAAGTTTTATTAAAACTGCAACATTTGTTCTAGTCGTGGTGAAATAAATAAGTGAGTGCAACAAATTATTACAAAATAAAAAGGTTTACACTTCAAATGAAATAAAGCTGAACGAAAACAAGTCAGTATGAAAACCTCTCTATGCATAGGAGTAAAAAGTGCTAAAACACACACAACGGCCTACAGCGTTCTGTAGCCCACTAGACATCTACGGTTTGTCGCAAAACAGAAAAGCTATAAGCCTAACGGAGCTGACCCAAAAATGTGAACTAAAGTGGCTAAGACAGGTCTTGGCCCGTAACTCAACATGTGCAAACTCACAGAGCAAACAGCAGGTTAGACATGAGGATGTCGAAACCAAAGCAAGGCTGGCAGGAGCAGCTTCAGGCATCACACACACTAAGCTCCCAGTCACACCAGTGCACGGACCTGGACATCCTGTATGGGAAGGTGAGGAGGAAACCAGAACAGACGGTAGCAGAGGCTCGTTGCGGTGTTACTGGATGGGAGGGGGTGAGTCAAGGAGGAAGTGACAGCTGGTCTGGAAGCAGCTCAGCAGTCTGCTTGTTCCAGATCTTACAAAGATCTCCACAGCCCTCTCCGTCTGGGTTCTTATCTGACTCGCTAACTTCACGCGAGAGTTTCTTCGAGCTGTCGTCAAATCTTTCATATTGAAACTGTCCTGCAGATTTGGAGTCCGCTAAACATCTTCAGCCGGAGCGTCCCGAGGCCGAGGGAGGCCAGCTGGTCGAGTTCTGCATGTTCACCCTCACGCGTGACGACGACATTTTGCTTTTCCACGGAAGTGACGAAGGAGTTTTCTTTCTGTAGGCCTCTCTCTGTGGGCTGTCGGGAGCTCCCAGGTTCTCCAAAAGCCTCTTCCGAAACACATCTTCAAACTGCAAAGCCAGGTAAGATTTAAAGTTCAGTGGAGGATGTTAAAATAAAGACGAAACAAACAAACAAAAAAAGTTAAAATAAATGAAGAAAAGCAGAGCCTCACCATGTCTAGCACTGCAGTGGTTGTGTGTGTTGCTGTGGTTGAAGTCGTGGTTGGGGATCTTGTGGTTAGCTGCTTGGCTTTTGGCTTGGCACAATACATCTCCAGGTGGGATAGTTCACAGCCGGAGGATTTACAGCATTGGTCCACTATTCCCTTCCCCCTGGGCCGAGGGCCGTAGCCCGACCAGGAGCCTTTACCTGCAGGGACAGATGCACCGCACGTCAGCTCACCTGGAGCAAAACGCTCATGCAAACAAACCAGGGGCTGCAAATAACCATTATGGGTTAACAGAACATCTGCAGACTTTTTCCTTTAAATATTAGAAATGAAAATGAAAATGAAAAATTTTCATTTTCATTGCACAATAATAGTGTGCAATTATTAATTAGTCAATTAATAATTGCACACTAGGTCCTAAATAAGATTTTTTTTTTTTTTGGTGAAGCTAAAACTGCCATTGGACAAGTTCTGATAAAAACAGGTTTACAGACAAAGAAGATTTTTTAATCTGAAATGCAAAATGTTTTTTTTTTTTTTGTAGTTTTGACATAATTATTGTTCTGTGTTGTTCTTTCATTAAATGGCCTTTTGTTTTAGACAGTATACTCTAATTAGGCGATTACTACAAATATTCCAATCATCAATTTGTCACGATTAACCCGATTAATTGTTTCAGTCTTCTCTTTTGCAAATATCATTGCATTATGGCTCCTGCTTTTCTTACATCCTCTTAAGCAAACGAACAAAACATCGGAGTAAACCCAGAGATTTGTAGGACAAGATGCTACATGGTTAATAATAATAAAATAATTCACTTGAATGTACTCAGTTTAGGCTTTTTATAGTGTAAATCTACAACAAGAGCCGCATTAGGGTGAGGATGTCAAATCAGTGCAATCCAACTGAATCCAATCTGAAGGATTTTTTTTGACATCTTATGCTTTCAATAATCTCTTATTTAGTTGCTCTAGTTTATTTAACTTTTGCACGGATTCAGCTCAATCATCAAATTATCAGTAGTTATTTTAATCTTCTGCACACTGATTAGTTCACCAGACAATCAGCCTGACTGGCTGCTGCTTGAAGCTCTCCTGGCATCCATGAGGTATCCTCTACCCCCTCTGCTTGCCCCAGAGTTCACGAGGGAAAAAAAAGTAACAAAATGTGTTTGGCGAAGAGGGAAAGCTGCACGGCGGAGGTTAGAACAAAAACAACATACTCATGTGGAGTTACAAAAAAGCTACTTCGAGTATTTTCTGCAAAAAAGATCGTTCAGTCATCCGTCAACAACTCTTCGGTAAACCCGAATACACAGTTTTCACACCGACTTTTCGGGAGAATTTGGTTGGAACTGGACGCCACACTCAGCTGCCCATCGTCTCCAGAAGCTGAAGCACAGAGGGAACCGACAGTGTCGTAGTTCCTCCAACACCTCCTTTTTTTCCTGCACCTTCTTCTCTGTTTTCAGTCGGAATGCTGAGCTGCTCTCAGATAGCGGCTGTTTTAACAACAACCCTATCGCACACCGAGGCACAGTGTTCTGGAGAGTCCACCGCCTCGTCGGTGGACCCGCAGCAGTCTGATAGCGCAAGCAGAAAGCGGCCTTGGTCGGAGCGGGGCGAAAGGTAATCGGGTGAAAGGGCTTCTGGGTAATTGTGTGGACGCTAGTAGAGACGATAGAGCTGAAAACAGCGCAGCTGGACACACGGAAGCGGAAACCCGGATGATTGTCCAGTGGGAGATGATGCTCAGGGTCGAGCCTCGGCTCCGTGTATCAAAGGGAAGTAAGTGTTTGTGTTATTGAACCGATAACTTCCTCAGAGTTACATCAGTGTTTTCATTCGGACATGTTGACCAGGGCCACAACAGTGGAGGAGCTCCGTGTTGGTGTGAGCAGACAATAACCTCCTCCTCGGCATTTGAATGTTTATTTGAACCAAACTAAAATAAGCCTGCCTTTCTGTTGTATCCTGACAAAGTATCTTAATTATCACTTTACATTTTTATTATCAAAGTTCTGGTTTCTTTAGAAACATTTTTTCTCTCCATAAGAAGCAAATATTTTTTTGACATTTTCAGGAGACATTTCTCTCTTTTTTTCAGTCAGAAAACTAATTTTACTCGCAGGACAATTGACTTTGTTCTTGTCATTTTTCATGCATGTTTTGCCTGAGCAACAGTCTTCGTTCTCCCTTTGCTCACATCTCGGTTAACTATATTGTACTGGATACGTCTGCTTAAATATTTCTGGTGCAAAGTGTCTTAAAATGATATTCATTGAAGCTACAAAAATACAATTAATGTACTGGAATTGAATGCACCTGTAGCAACTAGACGGTGAACCAGGTTGTGTAAAGAAAAAAAAAGATAAATTTCACAGTCATATTACCACAAACTAATATTGTTAATTATAGTATTGGTTTGTGAAAGTGTCCAATATGTTTAAATTAAAATGAATTTAATCTACGTGTTATCAAAGCTTTTTGTCTGTTTTTACAGAAGTTGGAAATGTAAGATTACTAAATCCTGTTACTTGAATTTTCACCATAAAATGTATTTTAAAAAACAGCCTTTGTCTACATTTTTGCTAAGTTTTTTTCTTGTAAATGAAATTGCACAGTTCATCAACCTAGTCTTCTAAGGAAAACAGTCAGATAAAGCAATCAAGTCTTCTACTTTTCATTGAGTTTGACCAGTTTGGTTAAAATCCATCCCAAACTATGAACTTGCAGGCTGCAGAAAACACACAAAAACAAAGAATCACGTGGAAACAAACAGGGCGACTCACCTAAGTAGATTCCCCGATCCCCACAGACGAACAGGAGGTCACTGAGGAGCTCGGAGCCGCAGCGCAGCCGGGCCCCCTCCGAGAACAGGGGCCAACCTGCCAGACACATGCTGCAGTAGAACACCCAGATCCGAACACACAACACCTGGAAGCACAGGGGAACCTTTAAGGTCAGCTCTCCGACACTGTGATAGCAGAACATAAAGCCCCAGGTGTGAAACTGCTGCTGGACTCCAGAGCTCCTTCCGTGACACACTGCTGCTTTCTAAACGCTCTCTGGAGCGTCACAGCAGATCACAGATCAACTGGATTCACCCATGCTGGCATCTGCACAGCTTTACTCATTTCACTTAAGATTTCTGCTTTTACTGTCACTTTTTGCAAATAGTTGTCAGTTTTTAACGCTCAAACAGACTTTTTTTTTTTTATTAACTTGCCCATGCTTTTGGACCTAAGTATGCTATTTTTAATAAGTGCAGAGAATTTATGTGGAAATTTTCCTTTTCCTGTACTGTTTACTCTTTTTTTATTCTTTTTTAATATATATTTTATGTTTGTGTGAGTCTACGTTCTTAGATCGCCTGTCACTTTGCTGCTGTGGCATCAGAATTTCCACTCTGTAGATGAAAAATAAGGACATTTCTATTCCATTCTATTCTATTATCATTGTTATTGTTATTATTATTACTACATGTTGGCCTTATGAAGCCACATAATAAAATCATTATCTCCTGTGTGTGGAGAAGAGGAAGGTGGACTGGCTCTGGAAACCATAGAACAAGACTAGCCTATATGAGCTGAAGCTCATGATCACTCAGGTCTGATCAGCAGTTTCATCCTGGGTGGTTCTAGGTCTGGAACCCAAAATCACATTACTAAAAAAAAATTTTAAAGAATCACTTTAACAATGTTTATAATAAAGCTTTTGCTGCTTTGATCATACTGAAAGAACAATAAAGCACATTTTTATTCAGTTTGTCTAATCAAAATCACACACACAAGATAAATAGCATCTTAAGATTTATAATAACTTTACTGCGCGCGCACACACACACACACACACACACACACACACACACACACACAGAGAGAGAGAAATTGACTTAAATTCTGTTAAAGGCAGACACTAACTGGATCTACTAAACTGAAGCTGATGTCTGAAACGGCAAGATAAAGAATAATGATATTCTTAATATGCAGTATCTCATCTAACATTGACAATCTGAAATGTCAATAAAACAACAATTAGATGTTCATTTCATTTTATATTTGGGGTTAAATATAGCAAACAACAGCAGTATCTTAATTTAAAACCAATGTTTTCCACATGGAAATCAAAACATTTATCCAGCAATTCATCAGGTCTCGTTGAATTTAAAAGCCTGGTTTAAAAAAAAAAAGGCTTTCTGTAATAAAAATGTAACGAGGTGATGTATTCCTCATATGATCAAACATATGAGGACTGAAACAAATGCAATCCATCTTTCTGTATTGTGTAATCTTTCATAACTCATCTATCACTGAATGTTTAAGCAGAAATTCATGAGCCTTTACGCAGGTGAGGCTGATGCAGAAGCCGAACAGTGATCTCCCTCTGCTCCCATCTGAGCAGATTGTCTTATTTTTCCTCCATATTATTGATTTAAGCATTGATCTTCCTGCACCAAGGAGAGGTGACCGTGTCTAGTAAAGAACCTGACTGGTTAGGCAGTGAATGAGCAGCAGAGCGGAGCGGCGGCGGCTTACCTTGAGTGTGAGTGTTGGGGCAGAGTGGCGGCATGAGGGGTGCATCCTGTCTGGCTAGACGGACTTCAACCGACCTGCACACTTATACAGAGAGAGCCAGGGGGACGTCCTCTCTCCCTCCCTCCCTCCCTCACTTGCTCCTGACGTAGTTTCTTTCTCCGATCTCATCCCAAACCACTATCAGAGTATTTACTGGGCCATATCATCGTCATGTAATCGGTATCAGAACGAGAACACAGAGGAGTCATTCAGTTCTGTCCACCTTTAGGCAGGCTAAGTGTGTTGTTCATGGGTGTCTTCCAAAAAAAGGAATTCAATCAGATTTCTCACTTCAACACGAAGGCTTTTAATGGGTGAAAGTGCTCAATGTGAGGACGTGCTACAGACTCATTTATCTAGTGATCTAGTTATCCAGCCACAAGCAGTCATTTTTAAAAGTCAAAAGCAAAAACAAAAGTAAAGTGCAACAGTCCTGTTTCCTTCCTGTAAAACAGCTTTTGGTCAATAGTTACTTAGACTTTCACTGAACACGAGTAAAAGGAAGCAGTGTCATGAAAAATCTTTGATAACCTGAAAAACTCTTTGTCAAAGTTTTTCATTACACTGCTTCCTTTTACTCGTGTCCAGTGAAATTTCAGTCCTGGTTATTTTTAAAAGAATGTGTTTTGTTTAAGATAGGTGAGTTTTAAATCATACAGACAGCAATTTCAGAGTTGAGTCTAAAAAAACCCCCAGAAAAATCAAAGAACCAATTCTTAAAGATGCAGTTTTATGTACAATTTACTTTTTTTGAGATTTGCATCATGTTATTCCCTCACAGAAAACATACCTGGAGTGTTGCCTTGATTATTTCATGCATGTTTGAGAAATCCCTCACTCAGCTCCTTCAGACTAGCCAAGAGAAATTAGCAAACACCTGGTGGGACTGTACATCTGCTGAGCCCCTTGTAGCTTCTCGGTGCTAACGGGTTAACAGAGCAGCCAGATAGGGATGACTTCCCAAAGGGGAGTCATCACAACAGTCCTGAAGAACAACAGTTTTTAAAGACACAGAGGTCCAATTTCAAGGCATTAAGTTACAAAGTCAAACTTCTTTTAAGTCAAATTTGATATATAGATGTAGCTTTTTTTTATAACAATTGTAGATAACATAGTTACCTGATTGTGCTACAAAAATAACACTATGTGCCTGGAAAACACAATACTACCCCTTTAACAGGATCTTCAGTCACAGAAACCCAAGTTGTTTCAACAACAGTGGCTGTAGACTTTCCAAAGATTAAGCCATTTGGCAGAAAGAAAGTAGGAGTTCAGGTCCAGCAGAGTAGATAGTTGCCAACCTGGCATCCCGTCCTCAATATGAAGGATGGAGCGTCTGTCTGACTCTGCTTCCTCAGTCTGCTCAAATACTCCTCATCTGCTAGTGATGGACTGCTGGACTTGTCTTTGTTTCCTCACTTCTGTGCTATCTGACTCTATAACTGCAGAGACGTGTTAAAAAGCTTTAACAGAAAGAACAAGAGGGAGAAAAGAGAACGAAAAGAAGTAATCAGATTCAGAAAACCTGAAGGACTGATGAGGAGCGCCTAAGGACTGGAAGGAGAACGCAACAAAAAAATTAAATAAATGTTAGAAACGCAACCTGTGGTCCAGACGGTCCACCAGTTTATTAACGTCAAAACAGCAGCAGCTACACCCACCGTGAGAACTTTATAGAAATGAACAGAAGAACCAGAGTTCTGTCAGCTTTTCTGTCTTCCACATCCTGCCGTCCAACCTGTGAGGCTGGCCTCATTAAAAACCGTGACACAGAGCACAGCTGCTGGATAAGGCCTTGTGATGCAATTTAACGGGGCAGAAATAACACTAACTCCCTCTGGTGGCTAAACGTGTGAAACGGCAACGTCAGAAGTGTGTCAAAGTTGAACTGCATTAGAAAATGGTCACAACTTGTAACAGAAACCTTAAAACTCCATTGTGTAACTTTTTTTTTGTTACATTTGTGTTAAAACTGTCACCATGTTGTGACACTATAAGACAAATAATCTGTGAAAAGATCAATCTCCTGCACCTCCTCCCTGAGCTGCTATTGCTGTCTGAAGAAACGCATATAAGTCCAGAATATTCTCCTGTCAGATATGCCAGGGTAATAATAATTATGTGATCTTGTATGATTCAAATGTCTGTGAAGAGTTTTGGTTTCAGTTGAATATTTTGTAGTTGGTGATGTTTTTATCTGATTAATGTCATTTACATGACTTTGATAACTTACCTAAGGCCAGGTTCAGATGTTTCCTTGCTCTTAGTTGGAAAACTCATGTCATTGGTTTTAATTAAGCTCATCAAATCTTTTCTGTAAAAGATTTGATGCCAATCAAATCTTTTACTGCTGACCAATCAGAGCCAGGAGGAGGGGCTTAATGCTGTCAATCACAGCTACAAACGTGCTAATGGCAGAGAAATCACTTACAGGAAAACCATTTATCCGCCAACACTGGTGGTCATGCTAACTAACCTGAGAATTCATGACAGGCTATGCTGGCTGCAGTGTAGTACAAAACAAAGGGAAGCAGGAGAGGGTGTGTGAGCAGCATCAAAAGAGGATGATTGACAGCGCTAAGACCCACCTGCTGGCTCTGATTAGTTATTTCTAGTTAGCACAAGGAGAAGGCAGAGGAGCTCAGTTTGATCACAGATTATTCATCTCATACCTTACTGACACCACATAGTGACAGTTTCAACAAATATGAATGTTTTATTATTAATAATAAAAGCTCCATTCTGTCACTTTAATAATGGTGATTTAGGAATCAAGAGGTTTAAATTGTCCAACTCATTTTATATAAAACGACATGTTCATTTCTTTTTTCTTAAGCTGATTGTTAACATGATGGCACATATAATTGGTTTTAACCCATAAAAGTTACTTAGGTGAACTGTGTATTTTAGTAATTGGACTTTTGGCTGAAATAAAACAAATATCTGAAGAGGTCAGTTCATCATAGTTTATTTATGCTCATTTCAAAAAATTCAAACAACCGATTAATAATGTCTATAGATCTGAATCTAAGAGTAGCTGTTACAGCATTAAATAAAGGGTTTGTCTTTGTAAAGTTTCTATGGAGACATCCTCCAAGTCTGACCGCAGTGATCATGGGTTTGAAATGAGTCCAGAATGAGCAGAAGAAATCCAGAGCCAAGAGTGTACAAAAAAACAAATGCCATATCATCTCATTATTTAACGTCTAAATTAGCTGATACAGGTGAGCGATCTCCTCCTCCCGCTCCAGCTCTTCATACTCAGAATCTCTGGATATGGAGGCAGCAGCGACCCCGACAGGCTCTGCCGGTGTCCACCACTGGCTGCCACTGTGCTCATCGT
Organism: Poecilia mexicana; assembly: GCF_051168715.1. Taxonomy (NCBI): domain Eukaryota; kingdom Metazoa; phylum Chordata; class Actinopteri; order Cyprinodontiformes; family Poeciliidae; genus Poecilia; species Poecilia mexicana. The sequence goes on along the minus strand of NW_028263376.1, from coordinate 6,958,367 downwards.
CCTGACTGTTCACCTCCTGACTCCCGTTCATGTGATTGGTCCAGACAGAAGCCTCTTCCTGGTTTCTTCCTGGACTGTTACCGTCTGCTCTGTGTGTGCCGTCAGAAGGCCGAGGGGCCGAGGACACATCCCTGACAGAGGAAACGCCTTTTGTTTTCAGTGCGGCCTTCTCACAGCGCTTCACTTTACCTGCATTGGTTTTTGTCTTCGGTCTGCCACCGATGAGCTCCTGGAAAACGGGCAAACAGAACATCAGACTCGGATTGTTTTATAACAGGAAATGTTTCACAGTAAATTCCTCATTTTAACCTCTGCTTATTGTCTTCGATGTGCAGCGTAGAAATGAAGTAAGGAGAATAATTCGTGACACATTTACATTCTCCAAAATGCACATCAAGATCCACACCCAGCCTGGCTTAAACGTACTGTGTTAAAAGGAAAAACTTAAAAAGACTGTTCAGTTCCATCCCATCTGAAAATTACATATCTGTAAAGTTTCAATCTGGAAACTTTGCTGGTGTTCTAGGGTGCCACCAATTTGGTCACAAATGTGACCGGATTTCTCAATAGTACATCTGGGGAAAAAAATCTCAAGTCCCTCTGGTGTAACCAGACATCAGAGGTAAAAAAAAAAAAAAAAACTGGGCCCAATCTGGGACACATTGGGCCCATATTGTAGTCTAAACCAATCAGAGATAGTAAAGGGTGGGATCCCCCTCTGATTGGTCGTGATTCAGCTCTTCGTGAACCTTTCAATGCCTGTTTCCTGTAGTCAGAGGGGAGTAGGCTAGGCTAGGCAGGCAAACAGAGAAAAGTTATGACCTTTTCTCTGTTCCAGTATGACCTTAGATTGGTGTGGGCTCCAGAGGTAAGAGTGAACCATTCAGTTTTCACAGACAATTCTTCCTGTTTTGCTAAACTAATTTACCCTGTTGTGGGTTGTAGATGGCTGGCCTGATGTTGAAGGCATGGCAGCCTGACATACCGGCTGCTGTTTCCGTGTCCTCCGAGTTCTTCTCTTGGCCTTCCTGATGCACAGATAAATCTGCCCTTTGTAGACGACGACAGCATCATCATTGGCCAGCAGAGCTGTGTCCTGACTCAAAAACTCTTCTTTGGACGAACGTCTTCCAGGGGAGATGTTCTTGAGCACGTCCCTGGCTGCTCGGTTGGAGGAAACAAAAGACATTTTCAAAGGACTGGCTGGAACCTGCGTGCCTACAAACGGGAGCAGGTTGTCAGCCAAATGTCTTCCTGAGCCTGAGACAGATTCCTGTCCTTTCCTTCTGACCACCACTGGACAGATCCATGTCACATCTGTTGAGTCACTCTGCTTCCGGGCGGAGTCGCCCTCAGAGACTGGGAGGCCTATTCTTCTGATGACTGAGTTCGGTAAATTCTTCAGGGGAACGGTTTTCACCTCGGCCTCCACAGGAATGTTAATTTCCCAATCTCCACACTCTTCCATGTTTAGATTTATCTAGGAAGAAAAGAATAAATTACGATAAATCCACTTTTCATGTCAACTAAACCCTGACTCAGTCAACATGATTACTGCCTTCCATTGATTCAAGAAAAAATAAAACATACTTTTAAGGTTTCTCCTGTGCAAAGGTGTAGGCTATAACAGGTTGCTACTCAACGAAGACTTAAAACATTTGTTTTGCATCAGTGAGGAGTTTTACAATGCAGCTCCTGAAGGTAACGTTTATAAAAGTTTAAATAAATATAATAATTGGTTTTAAATATTGAACAGGTGAAAGGGAAATAACGTTTTGAAACACCTTTAGTGTTTAACCCGGAAGAGTAGGTGTGAACTCGGATGTTAGCTGTTTGGGGCGTTAGAAAATATGTTTGACTTAAGTTTTGATAAAGCGAACATACCTGAGACTTCTTCTGACTAAAAGCCTCGAGTATTCTCTGTTAGCTCAATTTAATAAGCCAGACAGACATTAGACAGAAAGAAACGACAATCTTCTTCGCAATCAAACGTTACATTGAGCTAACGGGGGGCTCCTCATCGAACCAATATTAGCTGTCATAAAGCTAAATATTACTAACAAGGTCCTCTCACAAGAACCATTACGACCTTTTCCACCTACCTTGATGTGGGCGGTAGCGAATGAGTACAGTTAAACTGTCACACGTTCACGATAGCACATTTTCGATTTGCAAATGGAAAAAAAATACAAACTTCCGGTGCAGACTTTTTCAGAATAAAAGCGGATAAAACCTGCAGCTCGGAGCCGGAAGTTGAATCCGGAGACATTGCATTTGCAAGTTGGTAAATCCAGTGTTTTTAAATAGAGATATGATTTTAAAAAAAATGCAGGTTAGAGTAGTTTTAAATTTTAATAAAAAAATACCAGAAAATATATTTTTTTTACATTTATTCTTCTTGTTATTAGTTTGGACAACATATGCACTTTTAAAATATATTTAATCTAAAAAAAAAAAAAAAAACTAGAATACTGTATAAAAGTGCCAAGCTGATATGTGTTGGTGGACTGAGAGCAAAATGACTCAGAGGATTAGAAAAGTTAGGAACTTCTGGATTAGAATTTCAGATTAAAAGCACCTTCTGGAAATAAAATGGAGTGGGGTATGAAACACGCTTTTCCTTAAGCCTACATTTATGTATTAAATTGTTTAAAGGTCTGAGCTAATATTGTAATCTTAAATGTTTTTTTCATTAGCTGGAGACAATCACAATCAACCTAAAAAATGGCTTACAAACATTAGTATTTATGGAATTAATCTATACAATGTGTTTCACTTAGTCATTGAGTTTCTGAAATAAATAAATACAATTAAATTATGTTAATATGAATGTACATTGGCTTGGGAATATTTAGGCTGTTCTAAGAGGAAGTTAGACTAATGAAAACATCTTAATGTAGAAATGTGGGCTAAATGAGAGTAGATTAATATTTTCTACATGTAACGTTTTGGCATCTAGTATTTTACACAAATATTTTCACTTTGTCTTTGTCAATTAAATGGAATAGACTCACACTACTGTAGGAACATAAAAACAATGAATTCACAAAATGTGTGCTTTCCTTTAAGCATTACTATAAATTGGAATGGCAACATTTGCACTTTAATAGTTGTTAGAAAAGAGTTAGTAAAAAGAGTTAACTTTGTAGATCCAGCACAGACAAACTAGATGGGCAATCTGATGTTACAACCGAGGTAGACTGTCATAGATTTCTTATTTTACTGATAAATTAGACACAGCAGGAACTTTTCTGGCATGCATAAAAACATCAGAAAGCACTTTGGGTGGAGCTTTAATCCATAGGACCAGAACCAACTGGTAGAATATTAATGCATTATGCATCAGTACTGATCCGCGCCATTTTCTCAGTAACACACAACTTTAAAAACCTGAAGACTTCCACATTCCCTTAGAAAAGGAGTGTTTAGATCTCAAAAATAATAATTAAAAAAATAGAATCAGCACAGTATCCCCAGTAGAATGAAGACACACAGAGTTCCTCCTATTCAAGGTTGTGTGGTTAATAAGCTGAAACCATGGTGTAGTGACCTAGTGCTATACATTTCTTTTTCTAAGAGGGGGCACAGTACCCTTTAAAGTATTTTTACTGCATTAATATTATGCAGTACAGATGCATATTAATGCATTATGCATCTGTACTGATGCATAATGCATTAATATTTTTACATCAGCTGTAATCCCAAATATGTTAGGTCTGTGATTGAGGCGTCTTGTTGGCCACACTACACACTACTGAGGTTAGTAAGTGTTGCATGACTCCTAAATAATCTCCGACAATTAGAGGCAATAAGAAAGTCAAACTCTAGACCTACATTAACAAGAAAATACTAACATGTCTTATTAGAAACCTTTTAGTGCAGCTATCTGTAGAGTCCTGTAGATATACAACCAAGTTTATAAAAACATGTTGCATATTTCAGAAGAGTGTTTAGAAACGGAGCAAAGATGTTACATGACTAACTATTCCTTCAGCTAGGTAGAACGTGAAGCTCCTGTCTGTCCCTGTAGTGTTGCAGTGTCCCAGCATTGGTACGGGTCATTTGTGTTGCTTCTTCGCCTGATGTTCATTATGTCTCCTGATCTGTTCGTGTCTTTTTAATCCCTCAAGGACGGTGGATTAGTCACTGGCGGCGGGAGGCTTGTGTACTCTACAGCTGGGGTGGTCGATCCTCGTGGAGGTTTTCTTCACACCCTTCGTTCGCCCTACTCGTTTACTCGCCGGCTGTGTCGCTGACATCCACATCTCCAACTCTTCCAACCTGGTGCCGGATTTGATAACGGGAAGCAGAATAGGGGGGACACAGCACAGACACATGGTGCGTTTCCTCGTCCGCCCCATTCGCCTAGTGTTCGCGTTGACTTCCACACATGTCTGCGTCTGAGGATGGACAGGCGTGTCCTGCTGTAACTGGGGAAGGTCGTTTTCGTCGGGGAAGTCCTCATCAATGGGTTCGACGTAGCTGAACACAGGCTTGGCCTGAGGTGAAAAGGAACAGCAGTTCTCCTTTGAGACACATGGACTTCTCAGAGTTCTGGAGTGAGGAGACGGTGAGTGCTCCCGTTCAGTCTGGACGCTAATGTCCAGTTTATCTGGACTGGGAAAGTCGCGCAGAGAAACCTCTTTGGCTTTTAGAACGTCTCTCGACGGGTCATCCCCGTCCACTGCACCTTGGGACTTTGCTTGTACCACGTTTGCTGAGACACACCAACGTGGCATTTCATCAATCTTTTGAAGGCAAATTTTTACATCAGCTGTAATCCCAAATATGTTTCTTAGCTGGTGGTCGGATTTTTGACAGGGTTCTGGTGCTGATGAAGATGTCCCCACAGGATCAGGAAGTTCAGAGTTCTGCAGGTTGGAAAAAACAAAGCAATTATTCAACAAGGCATCGGTTATGAACTACTAACACATCCAACATATCAATGAATACACTTTCTGCCTTTTCTTTTAAGTTATTCTATCAGACATTTCTTTGAGCAGACATATTACCAAACTGACAAATGAAAATAAGACAAATACAAAGGAAAAAAAAAAAAGACTTAACGGAGAAATCTGCTGGGTTGGATAGAGAAGGACATAGAGATGAATATTATGATTCATATTTAAAAACAAGAGAAAACTGCCTCTGGGAAGCACAAGCCAGGACTTGTTACAAGTCTTGCTGAGGCTCTGATTAATTATTCGTCTTTCTGTTATGCATGGTCTGGCTGGTGATCAGGTTTTCACAGGAACACTTGGAACCAACGTTCCCATTTCAACATGGCCGCCCCAGGCATCTGATCCTGATTTGTTTCTTCCTGCACAGCAGCCCGAAAGCAAAACTTATTCCAGAGTCTTACAAACACACAATGGTGATAAATCGCAAGATTTCTACTCTGGTTCACATCAACCAAAGCAGCTCTGGCCGAGACAGAGCCCTTTACCTCTGTCTTGAATCAGAAGCTTCAATAGGAAGCCATCTTCTAAGCCCCCTACTCTAAACTGAAGACAACAAATGCAGCGAGCCACTATCAGGTCAGTATTTCCAAATGTTTTCTGGATCATAAAGGATCCACTGGGATCAAGACAGCTACATGATCAGAAGCGACCTCACCTGTACAGGATGTTCTTCCTTCCTGGGACTCCCTGAGCGTCCCGTCTCAGTGTCCATCTCCAGATTATCTGGACACTGCTGAGTGATTCCTATCAGACACTTTGGGTTTAAACCCTCAACTATGACCAGCTCTGCTGGACCAGAACCATTGAGGCTGATGGGGGGGCTCTGGACCCGACCTGTGTCTCTTCCAGCCATAGCATTAGTCCTGCTGCTGGAGCTTCCACTTCCCAACCCATCCTTCAGGCCAGAGCCAGGCTTGGACTTAGGTGGAACATAAGACACAAAGATCACATGGTCTTCCTCTTCACAGCAAATGGAGGACATGTTGGAGGACGGAGAGCAGTCGTCGTCACAAAGATCAATCACTTCGTTTGTTAGCGATCCCGCTGACCCGACTGGCTGTTGTGAAGATGGAGGAAGTGACTGTGTGGCTGTGGGGAGTTTAGAAGACGAGCGGCCCGCTTTGGTTCCATAAAACATCCTTCCATCATACATCACCCAAGGATTCGGATTTTCCAGCAGGGTTTGATTGGGAATGGCATACTTCTTGGAGAAATGGACAGATTCAGAAGAAGGCGGCTTTAAGGAGGGGTCTATGGCTAACCGGCTACCCATCTCCTCTATGACCCACCGGGTTGGGCTGTTAGGTCTCCCCGACGCCTTTGGAATCAGTTTTAACCTGGGGGCTGGTCCTCTCTTTAAAGGTGTGTCACAGGTGAACGGTTCTGATCCTGCACTCTTGCACAGCGAATCACAAGCGTTTACCATCACTGCCAGTTCTCTCAGCTTGTTGGCCGCAGAGCCAATGGTTTGGGCCACCTCTGGGTTCTCTGTGCTGTCTGGTGACACGTAGATATCAATGGGGGAGCTGCATTTGGCAGAGAAACTTGCCGATGGAGAAAATGTCTGATCCTTGATGCCTGGCTGATGGTTGGATACGGAAACACTCGGGACATGTGCTTCAGTAGGGAAATTTGGGACTTCTGACTTGCAGAGTGCTGGAGATGTCTCAGATGCTGGAATCTCACTGGAGCCTCCTACTGAAGGGGATCCGGACTGCTGAGGACTTTGGGTTTGTAAGGAGTCCATTTGACCATCCAACACATTCAGTGGAGAAACAAACGGCGGAGAGGCGCTCTGAAGCAGGGGCTTAAACACTGTAAAGACTTTCTGAGAAGCCGTAGTCAGGTAGGACTGTCCATCGGTCCTCTGGGAAGGCATTTGCACCGGGGTGGACTGTCCATTAATTATGTGGACAGGTGTCTGGATGGGAAAAGACTGGACAGGGATCTGAGTCGGGAAGAACTGTGCATTGAGTAACTGAACAGGCGTCAGGGTCGGGTGAGACAGTCCAGTGGTTCTCAGGATGGGCGTCTGAGCAGGGAACGACTGTCCATTGATTACCTGGACATGTGTCTGAGTCAAGTAGGACTGTCCGACGTCCTGCTGGGTCGGGGGAGGCTGCCCGTTGCTCCGTTGGACAGGAATCAGCTTCATAATATCCTTCCCATCGGCTCCAATAGCAGGCATTACCTGGTAGAGGACACTGCTCCTACCCGCAAAAAAATTGCAAAAAAGCACGGACACATGAGGAAAGACAACAGAAATATCATAACTACACATTTTAAACTAAAAGAAACATTCTACTGTTCAGCAGTTATTGTTGCTTCTCTAATCAGCGGATCAACTAAAAAGCATTGTTGTAAAGGCAAACTGCAGCCAAAGGAGTAGATTTTGAGCTTTAGAAAATCTCACTGTGATTAAATACATGTGTAAATTAATTTATTAGCTTTTCTGTCAGATGTGGGCGATGGAATATGTGGGATTTCTGAGAAACCTTCAGGATCTGTTTCTTGTTCCAGAGTTCTCGAGTACATCTCATGCCTGTGATGGTTTCACAGGCTCTTTATGCGATACATGCCATGGTAATGCAAAATGGTGCATTCCACTGAAATAATTAATTATAGAACGTAACATGAATGACAGCAAGTTGTTTAATGTTAAAATGAAGATTCGGCAGAAACAATTTCAAAATACTCACTTCAAGAGTTCAATTTGTCCTTAATAATTTAGCACTTTATAAAAGAATCAGCCCTTAATCAAGTTTAAATCTGTCTGAGTGCCATTTTAATGATGTAAAGGAGCAAATCAATGCTCTTTCCTGCCATTTCGTTTCCGTTATTTTATTTTTCACTGAACAGCAAAAGAGTTGTCTCCAACATACCTGTCCATGTCGCTCTCCTAAATTGATAAAACCTGGTTTACAATGAAGGAGCAAGCCTCAGGGAACAGGCTAATTCCTGCTTTCTGCTTGGTGCGGATCACAGGTCAGCACACCTAATGACGGTATCCATCACTGACGTATCAAAAATACCCGTTCATCGACACTTTACAGCTTATATCTGAACAAACACCGATGGCTTTTCTTCCAGTACAGTTAACTGAATTGTTGAGGGTCCTCCTTTTCTTCTACTACCTTAACCAGGCGAGCAGTTGGCTGGCGTGTTGCTGCCACCTGCAGGCTGGAGTTTTAGGATGATTTGTTTTGCGTTTTTAGTTTTCTTTCTTCTTTTTTTCACATGAACTGAATGAAGAATTTCCACGTTTCATTTCATTCGCATTCGGGACTGAAATACTTTATTTATAATTTAATTAAATTAAGAAATGGCAATGACTTTTTTGAACTACTGCCCCCTTGAGGTAAAAAAAAATCGCTTGGTCATCTGTAGATGTTTCCAAACTTTCACAAAGTTACACCCACAGAATAATATTTTATAAACAAAATTTCATGGAACTTTTACATCTTTTAAAAGAAATACTGGGGGAACGTTTGCATCACCACAGTATTTCTGCAGATGACATAAATACTCAGGTTTATGTCATCTGAGCTTTATATTAGTCTATGCATACACTTAGACGGTACATCTGTAAATCCACTGTATATTAGTGTGATCAACAGTATATTTAAACTTTTGTTGAAATGACTATGACGATTATTTGGGTGTTATTATAGTGAGAAATACCTCAATGTGCTGAGAAACACATTACATTTATTTTCTCTTAGATACATTTTTATTAATCAAGTGACTGCAAAGTGGTAAAGGAAAAGAATGTGTATCACATTGCTAAGTAGATTATTTGTAAAATGGAGGAGACTTACTTATTTACCTAATAAGTACAAAGTAATAGAATTTAAGCAGTCAGGTATTGACCAACGTTGACACTGCCAGCATCGTCAAGCAGGACCTCTGTTCAGTGAGGTCAGTCACTGTAAAGGGGTGAATATTTATGAATGGATAATGTCTCACTACAGTTTACACATAATGCAATGGTAGGATTAGTATGTCATTAAGTAATAGCACTCGTAAGCAGCAAGTCATGAACTGTAGCAAGTGATAACTGATTTAATTTTGTTAATGCAAAAAATATATATATGTTCAATTTCATAATAATTGTATCAGTGTAAAATCTACCAACAACCTGTCTGTCTGAAGGGTAGACAGTCACAGAAACGTTGCAAATGAAATTTTATCCATGTTACCCCAGGCTTGGTGAAACAGGTAGGGCATAACTTCTTGTTTCGGTGTTTGTCTTAGTCTGTTGTCCCAGTCCTATTCTCCTTCACACTGCCTCAACACTAAGAACACACAAACGTCAAAGGAGCATTTTGCTGTGTCTGTGTCTTAGCTGAATAGCTGTTAAGTAAAATAGATTGTACTCTTTTCAATAGTCTATGTTTACCTTTTTTTTATAGCAGAAAGCATTCCAGAGATGTGACCAAATAGGTAAGAGTAACACCATATGTTCAAGTTTTACCACACACATTGCTTCTAAAATGAAACAACAATTTATCCATGTTCACAATTCTGAATATTAACCCAACATGAACAAATGTTGGGTTAATATGAATGCACAGAAATATCTCACAAGTATTAATATGCATGGCATATTAATATGCAGTTAAACATAACTGCTTTTGTCAGGATCTTGGATTGTTTTAGGGTTTGATTTATTGATTCTTCTTCCATTTTTATTCTGTCCTTAGTCTTTCTTTGATTAGATCAGCTGTGTTTCTGCTTTTCTTTGCTTCAATCCTTCTTAGTGGTTCTAGTTCATAATATTTATTCCTTGTATCTAGTACTCTAATTTTACTATGTTTCTTATGTCTAGTTATTCTTTAGTGTTAGATTCATCCTGTCTTGTGATTTTTTTTTTTGTTCTTAATTTTTGTATTAAAAACTTCATCACCTTGCCTCGCTGCATTTGTGTCCACTTTAAAATCAACAACAGCTTTAGTCTTTGCATTTGGTGTCACTGCTGAAAAAAAACCTTCTTTCAGTGATTAAAATATTTGACATTTGGAAATTCATAATCAATGAGCGGTTGGACAACACTGAAACGCGAGATTTTATTTCGTATTTTTCGGATCGTAAAAGACATGTCAATCCATAACTGCCACTAAGACGCAGGATGAGAAGGTTGGAAAGATAAAACCGTTTAAAGAACAAGGCACGTTTTAACAAAAGAGTTCTGATGATGGAGGTCTTCACTTTGATAGTCATCTTTTCAATCAAAAACAGTATTAATTCCATAAAAAAAAACATATAGCAGCTGCAGTAGTGACACAAACAACAAATGCCTACCGTGTACCCGTCGTCCATCATGGATGTGTTTGGAAGTTAATTTAGCCAAGCAACAAAGTACTAAAAGAATCTTACCCTAAATTCACAGTGTAGATCATTTTTCTGTAGCTCTTTTTGATTTCACACAGACATGTAAAATATTGACCAATTTCAATTTGTGTGTGTGTGTGTGTGTGTGTGTGTGTGTGTGTGTGTGTGTGTGTGTGTGTGTGCCTTGAGTCAGAACTCTGGACTACAAGTCAGATGAGTTCCTTTTCTCTGAACACTGATGTCTGAATATTCAGCCATGTTTTCCCAGCAGATCATCCAAGAGGCTCTCACACATGTAAAGGCAGCGAGGGACATGGAAGAAGCCTGGAGAGGAGACGACACACAGATTATAATGTGAAAGAAAATGTTCTTAACTGGTTTAAAAAAAAAACATGAACCAGTTTGGTTTTCTAGAATCAGAAATCCAGTTTGAAACAGCATCCTTCAGGATGGAGGCAGCTCGCTGGAAACACATAATACAGGGTATTTCTGAGCTCCTGATGAAGGAGCTCAGAAATACCCTGTATTTCTGAGTAATACCCAGGAGCTCAGGGTATTTCTGAGCTCCTGATGAACCCATCCTGAACTGTTCAGGCCCGGAGATCTCCGGTTCATCTCCAGATACAACCGGAGATGAACATTCCTGAGCTCCAAGATAAACCAAAACTGTTTTGGAAAACTCCCTTTTCAGGGGAAGTCTGTGGATTTAATAGTGATGTCTCTCTTTTTCTTGCCTTACTTCCCTGGACTAGCCAGGGGAGTCATTGCTAATTTTCTTTGCTTGATTTCTTAATAAAATAATAATCAAAATACATTTTGATTCATTCTTGATCGACTCAGTATTTAACCTTTATGTATTTGCCTTAAGACACTTCTAATTTCCACTTTCAGGGGAGCTGAGTTTTATTTCTGTAAAAATGGTTGTGTTTCCACAGTGTGGTTTGTTCCTGTCCACACAGCAACATAATCCCAAGTAAAAAAGCAAAGCTTATATTAAATGTGGGCACAGGCTGTGCAGAAGCCCTAAAATCAAACACGGTACATAATAATCTTGTATTTTTCTGCTTTTAATAAAACCCTCGAGTTTAGAGGCAACCTGTAATAAAAGCAAAACGTAAGAAGATGGTAACAGGAAGTTGAAAAGCTTCTGCAGAGTTGATCTGAGTAAAGACTGGGAGGCACTGTGTCAAGAAAAGCTGCAACTCCTTTAAGAAATTTGTATGAAATGAGCTACAATAACGTTTCATTTCTCTGGATTAATATTTTCTTTTAATTAAACTGAAGGGAATTGAAATAAAAACTGCCCCACTGATCCTGTTATGATTCCTGTCCTGTCCATGCTGTGTTAAGCACTCATTCAGCTCACCTGCCACGCCTGATTGCTTACCTGTTCCACCTGGGCCTTGCCCTACTTAAACACCCCTCAGCCTCTGCTTCCTTGCCGGATTATTGACAGCCATGAGTCGGTAGAGATCCAGTGGTTCCTTCCAAGCCTTCAGTGTTTCTATGACTCCCTTCTGTCCATGGATTTACCCCCCCCGCCCCCCTCCTGCCAAGCCCTTCACGGATCCCTTCTATTCTATATTTCTGGGCCCTGACCCAAGCTCTGCCTCACGACCACTGATTATTGCCTGTCCCTCAAAGCTAAGTTTGCTCTCTCTGTCCTCCAGTGTATGACCTCTGCCTTATCGACAAAGTTCCTGGGTGCTGTGTTTTGGATCTCCTTGTGGAGATCTTCATTGCTTCCACAGAAGCCTGTTCCACTGGTTTCCTGCATCACCCTGTCGTCAGACCCTCTGTTCCTCTGCTCCACCCGTCCACTGCTCTACAGGTCAGTTAAGCTGATAATTTCTAAGATGCCCCTCTATCTGTGGATCATCAGCCTTCTCCCCTCTCTCCTCAGTGCTGTTTGATCTCTCTCTGAGCAGAAGAGAGATCAAATGTATACTCCTGTGTGGTTGAATTTCCGGGTCCCCTCTGAGTGTCCTTACAGATACATAATTGGTGTCTTTCATCTCACTGCTCTTACCTTTACTTCCAGTACAAAAACGGACTGACTAGATTTTTACTCACTAACAGGTTTACAATGCTCTCAGGTTATTGGGCTATAATTTGCCAGATCCATAACTACCACTATGCAAATGTGAGGTGTGACGCCAACTACCTGCACATTAATACAATTTTAAAGTGGCAGCAAACCCGAGCCCACGAATACTGTGTTTAATACATGTTCAGAAGGAAACTGTCTTGTCTGACTGATCTCAGTATTTTAAGCAGCACATGTGACTTTGAATGTCATGGGTTTTCTGCTTACCTTTAAAGGGTCCTCCTTTAAAATCCAAAGCTACTTTCCCTTCTTGGGTCAGATAGCCAAACCACTCACCGCTCTTGGAGTCAGGAAACTGGACACAAACACCCCAGTGGGTGGAGAGTCAGTTTGCTGTACATTCAAAATCAGTTTTAAAACGGTTTCAGAGGTAAGAAAAACCAGTGAACTGATTCACCATTAGAAGACAAGTTGAGTTTTTTTACAGTTACAGAGTTAAAGGCTTGGATATGAAACTTCATCTGCTAACCCAAAATGATTGGCCAGTAAAGGTAAAAGAAAATCCCAATGCAGCAAAAACTAGTATGCTATTGATGATCCTTACTCTTAGAACTTTTGGGTGAAATTAAGCTTCATACTTAGTATTATCAGTATGCAGTTTGGGAGATCAGATTAGTTTCCTGGCTGAAGTGTATTAAGTTAAAACTATAAATTTAATCATCCAAACTTGGTAAACCTAAAAGACTGTTATAAAAATCTGATTCTTGTATTATAGCCAGGATCAGCAGGACATTTTCTAAAGTCAGTAATGAACTGGAATAGACTTGGAATATGTACGATTGAATTAAGTTAAATATATTTCTGTACATAAATTAGGTGCCTTAGAAGTGATTAGAAACAACATTCATTGTGAATTGGAGTTGAACTGAAATTTCTTTTCTAAATAAATGTAACTTTAGATTATCACAATAAGAATATGAACAATATCTTATGTTCTCTAATGTGAGGAGTTCATAATCACATCTCTACAAGCACTGCTTATAAACCACAATTAAGTTCACTTGCCAAACAAATCAGCTCGGTTATCTAATCCCTGCAGCTAAATGTGTTATTTTCCAGTTGAACCACATGGTGGTGCTGTTTATCTCGTCTTACTCTGATCCTTGAATACAGATCACTTAGTTTGGTTTTGAGTTTTTTATGCAAAATTTAACAAGCAGCTAAAAAAAACGTTTCTAATAAGAATTGGTCTTTTTTTTTTCTAAACACCATCCCAAATGATACATGATTCATAAAACTGCCTCTGACAAAGTCAACATGGACCAACCCTCTATAGAGACAGTTTTATTCCAGGATTTTTAGAGGACAAACCCTTGAGAAGGGAAACTAGCTGTGTCCTTACATGTTTTACACAACATGGATTAAACCAAGTGGAAGAAAAGGGAATCTAACGGGGAAAACTGTTCAGATTCTACGTCTTCTACCTCTAAATATCACAAGACCAATGCAGTCCAGATCTACAGCACTACAGGCTTCAGCTGCTCATCTTAAATATTCCTGCATATGTAGATCTATTGCAGTGTACAATTTGTTAGTATTTAGCAGACTTTATAAGATCTGTTTCAGTTTGTTTTGTTTGGTCCATTATTTGATGGTTTTGTAAAGGTTTTATTTGGTGCGCTTGATTAGTTTCCAAAGCCCACCGGCCATGGTCGTAATTTTAGCTTCTGGTAACAGTCGTACTCTTGTCCTCGTGTTAGCAAAGAGAAAATGTACTTTAAAAATCGACATCTAACATCTAAGACGAAGAAAAAAAAGCACACTTCAGATTCTTTAAAGTGGGGGAAAAAAAAAAGTTTAGTGGGTCGTATCATCTAGAAATTCCTAAAATATAAAGTCCACTTTGGTTCTAAAGATGGTGATGGAGTTCTTTAGGTCTGATATGGCTTGCAGAATTAGAAATAAAAGGGTTTTGTTGTTGCGGCTGCTTCCCCTGCTGGGTTCACTCACATGACTGAAGGTGTACTCGTAGACCCTGAAGAAGTTCTCCAGCAGCTCAGGGCTTCTGGTCTGACTGTAGGCCATGAGGAAGGCAACGAGCGCCTCGCTGTGAGGCCACCACAGCTTCATGCTCCACTCCAGCTGCTCACACAAACATACAGTCCAATCTGGCGCCTCTACGGACACGGACCTTCATATGCAGTTTCTGCGTGCACACAGACCTGAGTGGGGCAGTGACCGTCCACATCCAGGAAGTAGAAGAGGCCACCATGGGCTTTATCCCAGCCACTCTCAAAAGGAAGCTCCACAAACTTTTCAATAGCAGTTCTCTGGAGCTCCTTGTTGTTGTTGTCGGCAGCATACCGCAGCAGGAACCAGCCTGCTTCCAGGGCATGGCCTGAGTCGGCACAAGAGACACAGTAGAGGAGGCTGCTGAGCAAGCAGCTGGAAACCAGGAAACTTATTTCAAACTGACAAAAAGCAAAGGACAAATGATCATGCCCACTGCGTGCAATTTAACATAACTTGTTTGAAAAGGAGCAGGTAGAAGACGCAAGACCTTGTGATTTCCTGACCCTCATACTCATCGACCTGCAGACATTTCAGTCTCTCCACACCAGATAAACTCTTAAATTATTCCCACACTTTATGACACTTAGACCTCACATCCTCATCCATAAATGTGCAATTATTTATACATTTTAAGTACCAACAGTAGAATTTTTGGTCTTTGAGACACCCATCCTATGCAACATGTTCCCATTAAGCTCCTTTTTGAACAGTTTTTTTGAAGCTGGTTTGTATTTGTACTTTATTTAAGCTCATCATTTCATCCATTCCATAAACAGACGCAACACACTGATGTACAAAATCTCATTTTGGTTGTTGTAATACATTGTTTTTTTTTTTAAATCTGACTCCTCTTATATTACAACCCCCTTATAATTAGCCTTATGCTTCAACATTCACTAACACTGAGTGTCACCTGGGTTCTGCAGCCGGCCCAGACATCCAGGCAGCTCTGCTCCGGTCGCAGACACGTTCTCTAGGATCGCTGTCCCGTCTCTCTGTGCCAGATTACACACAATAGAACAACAGAAGGCTTCAACCTTATTCTAATCCAGAATTAATAACTAACCTAATGTAAAATAAAAAGCACATTCTTATGTGCAAAGTCAGTCGACCCTCATTACTTTTCCCAAGCAGCCAGATTTTACTGTGGTCTGTAAACCGTCAGGCTTTCTGCAGATCTTTCCTTTAACTCCAGCTGATTCCTCCCACTTTCAGTCTGGTCCTTGTATAAAACAACTTTTTAGACGATGCTTTTATTTTTTTTGTTTTTTAAAGAAATGATTCTTGCTCATTCTTGCAAAACTTAACAATCGTATCATATCTCAAAGCAAATTATTAAGCATATATAACTTCGTTTATGTGACCAATAGATCTGAGTTCAACATGAAAGTTTTACGCAAACCACATTAGCTATAATTTAGACCTATATGTCTTCATAAATTTAGACTAAGGAAAAACCCCTGAAGTCCAAAAAACAGTTATTTTAAAGTGCAAGAAAGCAGAAACAGAAATCATTTGATTAAATATGAACAAATATGTTCTCATGTATTTATACATGTATTTTTCCAGTTGTGGTAAAGCAGTAATATCAAAACATGGTCTAATCATCTGAATTTCTGTGGCAAAAATTGAAGAAATGATGGTAAATATAAGATTGTTTACTATCAGTACATAAGAAGATAAACTTGTAAAATTGCTTAAAATAGTAAATAAGATGCCAATTTAAAAAAAAAAGTTTAAATTCTGAAAGAAGTCTATATATATACTTCTAATAAATGTTGAAAGTTTTCTCTTTTTAGCAATTAATACACCAGAATTATCCTACATCTACATATCCTACATTTTGCCATATTTTCATGAAAAACGTGTTCACTGGACACACACCTGGATATGTTGCTGAATCTCAGTCACACACCAACTTCCCAGTTCTGCGTACTTCTTCCCCGCCTCCGGCCGGCCTTCAGACAGCTGCTGGACCAGGCACAGCAGCATCATGGGAACCGCCATGCTGTTAGTCGGTACGTCCCCTGGTAGCTGGGGCCTTCCCAGACCCGACGCGTCCTCCCGGACCCAGTAGATCAGCTGTTCCATCATCTGCTCGGCCTCCAGCTGAAACGCACCACAGCGGAGCACGGGCACACACACACACACACACACACACACACACACACACACACACACACACACACACAGTGTGAGAACCATCAGGAATGTGCCTCCAAATAAATGGTGTTTAAAGGTACCATATTGTTTTAACTACTTGAACATAACATCAGCTAATAAACACGACAGTTACAGTAAACAAGTTTAGCAAGTTTGTCAGCAGCAGGGGCGCCCTCTGGTGGCTTAAGGAGCCTAAGCAGCTGCTGACTGTGTGTGTCTATGGGACTGATGGATCTACAGTTTAGCCCTGAATTATGATTCTGGAAGATTTACATTTACAATTATTCTCAAGCAACCAAAAAATGTATTGCTGATTGGAAATGGGATGGGAGCTCTCAAAATATAGCACAATAATCTAGAAGGTGTGCCAGTTTTTAAAAAAATATTTAAGAAGTGCATAAACAATAAGCATTGTTTATGCACTTCTCAATTATTAATGGCAAAAATTTCATTGACATAACAGCAGAATTTTAAAGATTTATTTTGCTATGTTTTTTTTTCACATTCCCTGTTAGCTAAACAGCGGTGAAGCATCATTTAGCTACGGACCTAGAAATTTAAGACAAAATGTAAATAAGTCAAAGTCCATCAGTAATCCAAGTTGACAGATTTATTCCTACCTGCATTTCCTTGTCACCAGTGACCCTGCTCAGTTCGTCCATGGCCATTATATAGAAACACTCACTGAATATGGTCCTCTGAACCTTGACAGCTTTGCCATCTCTTGTTAAGCAAAAGGCACATTTCCACTGATTTCCATTGGTGGACACACGTGCAAACTTTCTGAGGAATTCTCCACCTACGAAGCAAACAGATCAGTGTGGTTTATGATTTGACGCACCAAAAATCAAATGCCCTTTTCAGACATAATCACATAGAGCCAAGGTTGCCTTTTGACACCATTTATTGCAAACTAAACAGATAAAGTGAATTTAAAAGAGATTGGTAACGCTCTGACATTAGCTGTCTTCCTAAATGTTTTAAGAAAAAGGACATATGCTGTTGTTGAGGTGAGAGCTTGGACAAAGGAAGCAATCTAATTCTGGTCAATTATTGGCTGAGGCACATGACAGGTAGCTGCTTACTGTCGGACTTTAAAATCCTACCAGCTTCGTCCTGCGGGAGGTTATCAGAAAGCAGCTCAGAACAAACAGAACCCCTGTCCTGAACTAGACTGGTCACAGACCCCGGCCCAAAACAGGACAAAAGGCTTCATCACACCAAGAGGTGTCTGTGTGTGTGTTTATCCTAACATCAGAACAAACCGCCAACTTTAGTTTTAAAGTTTCAAATGTTTTGACTAACGGGAGCCTCAAACTTACCGGCCTTTGCTGCTTCCAGGATGTCAGGCCTGCGGAAGCGATCCACGCTACGGTAGAGACGGCAGTACATCCATACCTAGAACAAAAACAAAAAAAAATTCCAGATGTTAAGTCTGGAAGAAAGTCCACTGAGAGGAGAACATATTGAAACATCCATTGCAGAGACTGACCTGTCTTCCCTGCAGCCACACATACTTCAGTTCATCATAAACATTACCGTCCCTTCCAATGCAAGTGAAGAAGCCTCTGAAACAGGAAGTGAAACACAGAGACCATAACTGAATGCACTATGACCAGGAGTAGAGCAGATGTGCAGCTACGGTACCCGTGTACTGTGTCGTGGGAATATTTGAGCCAGAATTCCACGACAGCGTCCAGCTGCGCCCGGATGTGCTCCCGGCACTCTTCCAGCTTCCCAACAGACATGCTTCCTAACAAACAGCATGGCGAGATCAACAACCAGGACCAACTGCCGACTCTACAGCTGCAACTGCGCTTCATTCATCATTCTACGTTTTTATTACATTCAAAAGAACAAAAGTGTGAAAATGGTCACCTCTAGTTGTTAAACTTTTTTGCAGATGTCAATAAGTTTGAGCTGAATAACAAAAAATTAGAGGTGCACTGACTTATCGGCCAGCCGATTTATCGGTGCAGATTTCCTTAATTTTGGGAGATCGGTGATCGGCTGATTTTTACATACTAAGCCGATCTTATCCACTGATCTTATCTAGCTCGGCAAATGTGTAAGAATCAGCCTCTGTCCTCTTCTGTTCTCCGGTGAGAAAGGTTTGACTGACAGACCAGCCCACAAAGTTATGTCTGCACGTTTATAATTAACAATAGTGCTGCCAACTCAACAATATTCTTGGCATATTGAGCAACATTTTAGACAAAAAAAAACTGGTATCGGCCAAAATCGGAATCGGCAGGTTAAGCTTTTTAAAAGATCGCTAATCGGCTATCAGCCAGAAAACTGCAATCGGTGCACCCCTACAAAAAAAATATTTTTTTCTTCAGATTTACCACATTTCCGCTTTCTCACATTGAATTTTCTCCATTTTTTTTCTTTAGTCACTTGACTCTGAATCTTTTTAATGTTCGAATGATTCCAAGGTTAGAATTAAAAGACTTGGCCAACAAAAGTATTCACCTAATAAATATTTGGCTAATAAAAATCGTGCTGAAAGCGAGTTAGAGCGCCGTTTGATTTGTGTAAAATATAACCAACAGAATAGCTTAACAGACATAACATTAGGTTTTGTCAATTCCTAGGAACTGCAAGCTACAATCTTGGCTCTGCTTCTTCTCGATCTTCTTGTCTTGGTAAGTTTTTTTCAAACGTTTAAGAATAAACAGCCATGATTCACAGCTCACAGGTGAAGCGGCCAAAACAAACACATCTGTGCATTTTGCCTCCATGTCCAACATCAGTGTCTGTCCTCAAAAATGCACTTCTAGAAGAGCAGTCAAATTCACTAGAAGAGCTGATGTTGTTGTAGTTAATACCTTAATGAATCGCATAAATGACACACAGTCTCTCTCACACACACACACACACACACAAATGAAACCTTCTAACCTAAAAACTGCTGACATTTTATTCCAGATTTTGCTGAGCGCAGTTCCTGCCTCCATGTTCATTCTAATGTTGTATATTTATTACAACCTACTAAAAAGTTATGCCGTCAGAGATTAAATGTTTTATTTATTCACCATCTTCAGTTCTATTTTAAATGTAAAGTTTTAAGAACTAAAAACTGATCCTATGGGATTTGAAGCCTAATGATAATCTGATCGCTGACTAGAGATTCTTCTCCCGCTCGAAGCGCAAATAGAAAACTCTGCCTAATCCTAATCCGTCCTAGAGAATAAATAAGTGACATGTTGGCTCTCTGTGTTTCTGGTTGCGGCGGCAGCGAAACGCAGCTAGGTTAAAGAACAGCTTTTACCTGCAGGTCCAGCAGCGGTCCGCCTGTCGGCTCTGGATCAGCTCCGCTACTTGTGTTGGTCACATGATGCAGCAGGAAGGGAAAATAAACAGCCAATCAGAGCCGAGCAGGTCCAACCGACTCGGGGGATTCAGAACTAGTTACATTTAGTTAACTGAATGCTAGCAGCTCTTTACGAAGCTCAGAAGTTGTGTGTTGGTCATCAGTTCGTTTAAACCAACAAAATTAAAAACTACCATGGACATCAGGACGACTCCACAGCGCCCCCTGCTTATAATGATACATTATGAACAGAAGGACACTCCTGATCTATTTTGATGTGCGACTCCTATATTTTTGTCTCATTCCTGATTTCATAGGTCAAGGATACTGAGCTGTAAATCTTGAACGTCCACAAAGACACTTTTCAAATTATTATAAACAGTCAACCCACAAGCCAGAAGCTCTTATATTCAAAAGAGGCTAAACAATAAGCATATAAAAATAAAATATTTGGTTGGATGCAACTCTTAGGTGAATTTAGGGATTTAAAAATGAAAGGCTGCCTGTGCTTGCCTATAAGACCCACTCTACTCTGAGAATTTATTGTGAGTAAGAATTTATTTAACTCACCTGCTTAAACGAAAAAAAATAAAATAAAATGAACTCCTTTTGCTATTTGTAGTTGAGGAAAGGCCTCTTCAAAAAACCACGGGAGATTAAAGAGCTCCTCAGACATGCGTGAAAGAATGAAGGCAACACTCCATCTATGTTTTTGATGAGGGAATAACATAACATGATGTAAAGCTGTGAAAAGTTGATTTTACATGATACTACTCCTTATTAGGCACATTGGTGTGCTGGTTGGAGGGAAAATAAATAAATCGGATCAAACACTGCATCGACGGTTTGACAGGATCTGGCCTGAACGCAAATTGCAGACAGGAAGAAGGAGTCCAGAAATAGACTGGATCTGATGGCCACTATCTGAGTCACTGCGGTAGGCAAATAAAGTTTTTATGCATATCAGAGAATAAATACATAAATGCACATCAACAAGTTTAATTCTAATAGAAATAGGTTTACCTTAAATTATGGTACAGTCATATATTTTATTATATCAGAAAATGTGAGTGAATTTGAGTCCAGCTCCCTCTGTACTCACATCTGTTGATCGAATCATCAAAGGTCATTGACCTTTGGAAGCAGGAGCTGAACTCAAAACTCCTTCATATGATTAGGCTCCTTAACTGATCATGACTTTTATCATGGATCATTTGTTCCAGTTAGAATCTATACATAATCATATATTAAATGTATACTACATATATACTAGGCAGGATGTGGATGGACAAATGTTTATAGGTCAGGTTTTGTATAAAAAGGGAAACCAAAGAGTCAAAGTAGGCATTAAAATTAATAAAGCTGTGAATCATACAGTCATGAAAAAAACAGAACAATTAGTTGTTTTTTAAATAGATAATAGATCAGTCAAAATAAGAAAAAAAACATCTGATTAGTAAAAGTTATAATTCACTCATTGATTTTTATCTCTGATAAGGTGAATATAAATTCGGGGAATCTCACAGACATAGCCAGCACTTCCCTCTGACACACTGCAGTCAGTGCTAACGCAGCAGGGCGCCTCCCTTCCTCTTCTGGGTCCCTCTGGGTATCAGCAATGAGAGATATGAATGAAAGCAGTACCACAGTGTTCAGTCATGTGGGGACTCATACAGAGATAATCAATATAACCATATGTTGATACCACTGAATACCCGAGTTTCTAATCATGTCCTGTTGGTGTCGCTTCAGAGTAATTTTCTTGCCATTTACTCTTTAGGCTTCACCTGGCAGTGGCAGCATCAGGACTGATGGCTGGCAGCGTTTGGCCTTCCAGTAATGCAGTGACAGTGTGATTCTGATGCAACAGAGGAATGTCCTCTTTTGCAGGTTCTCTTCTTGAGTGTTGAAATAGACTCTTTGAACACTCTGCTGAGGAGTTGAGACATGTTGTCAGTGAAGACAGTGTTACTTACTCTAGCAGACATCAAGCTGCCTGCCATCTCTGTAGTAAGCAGCTTACTATCTCCAGAGTAATTTCATATTCTGTTTAACACAATGACAGGTACGTTTCGGGGGAACTGTCTGTGCGGCGTTGTCGGTGCTGGCGTGTGTATAGCAGGTAAGAGCTGGAAAGATCTTGGGGGGAAAAAAACGGAGCAACGTGATGCACTGACGAGAACTCCTGTCTGGTGTTTAGGATGCACCTTCCTCATTCTAGCTGCGCTCCCTGTTGTTCAGATTGCTTTGGGTAAGTCAGATATTATTTTCTTTTCAAATTTGTACTTTGTATTTGTTTCAAACACATTTCTCCTGCCCTGGAGGTTTTTTTATTTTTTATTTTAGTCAACTTATAACTGATGGATATGTCTGCATAATTTGTTATTCTTCGGGCATATCACTGTCGTCACACCTAGACCGGCCACCTTTCTGTTGAATCTAATTTCAAGTGATAAACAGAAGAACTGCACTGGGAAGTGAAATCTTTAGGCAACCAGTAGGCCATTGGATGCTGCTATGAAACGTTACTTTCCATTCTTGGCAGGAAAAAAGAAATCACTTCATATACTGGAATGTTTGAGTGGGAAATACAGAGATTTTAGAGTTGTATTGTAACAATAAAATATAAAAATATAACAGGCTTTGCTATTTTCACTCCTTTGCACAATGACACCAAATATAGTACACCGGTTTTGATAAAGAAAAAAGAAACTCTTCATTTTAAATATAATTATCATTGAAACCAAACACACATCAAACTAGTGTTTTTTTTAAATTATTATTTAATGATCCCCACTAGTCTCTACCACAGTAATTCTAACTGGGGCCCACACCACAAATAATGCAATTGGTTAGAAATGGTCCTTGGTCAAATGAAAAGTCTTTAGAGGTTTTTATATGTGCTGCATCAATAAAAGATCACCTTAACTGAATCCTTTCAGTCTTATTTGACACTGCAGAAACAGTCCTGGTCTGAAAACACAACATAGGAAATGAAGGCCGACACTGAAGAGGAAGTGGGAACATGAGATTTGTCCAAAGTTACCAATACAATAGATGAGGTTCTGTTCTGAACCTGTGTTTTGTTGAAAATGCACATCATGACTTTGACGAGATGAAGTACTGACTCTAATTTTCAGACAGAGTGATGCGGTGTTGCCGTACGAATGACAACGATCCTCAAAAAGATTTAACTTTGGATTTACTGTAAACCTATTAAGCCTAAATTAGTTTTTATTATTCCTGATGACTTCATTTCCTAAATCAAGTCTTTAGCCTTAATTCAAACAGGAATCTTTTGCTCCACAACGCCCCCTGGTGTTAGGATGCTTCAGATTGGAGTGAAAGAAATGAACAGAAGGTGAAAGCATGCTGGTGTTGGTTAACAAAACTGTACTTGTTGGGAGCTTTTCCTGAGCAGTGACTGCATTAATGCTCAGCATGAGTTTGTGAATGAACATGAACATGATGTATTGGTGGAAAACCTTTCTTTTATAGCCAATTTTTCCATAAAATCCTTTGAAGCCGCCAGTCAGTTTTGTGATCTCTGAAAGACTCCTTGATTAAGAGTTTCCATTTCAAAGTTGTTCTTGATCATCAGCTGCTTTCGACTCGGTGTTATTCTGCCAGTGATTATGATATAATTTAGACAGGATTCTAAAAAATATAATTTAACTATTTCTACTTCATATACACAGTGTCACAGACTTAGACAAGTCCTTGATGGTTGTAGTTTATGATAAAATTTAACATCAGTATTTTTTTTTAACAGGTGCACTTTACATACATGAGTGTCCAGCAGGACCAGTCGTTCCAGTTTATATGATGGTGTTTGGGATCTTGGTCCTGCTGGTGATGGCCCTGATCACCCTGCTGAAGCTCCTCTCTCCAGCAGCGCAGAGTCACAGCACCTGGGTCGTCTTCTTCACCATCCTGTTATTCTTGTTATTCGTCTGGCTTGTATTCGGTCAGTCCCAGCTGAGAACCAATCTCCAGGCTTGTCTGTGATGCCGTGTTTTGTTTGCTAGCAAACTATGTTCTGTTTCCTGCTAAGGTGAACATGAATCAATTGTATGTCTGTCTGCCCGCTCTCTCTGCACCCACACAGGCAGCTACCACGTTTATTCCATATATCCACCCAACTATGAGAAGAACACCACAGCTTCCAACAGCTCCACCAGGAGGATCAGCGTTCCTGACCTCCTGACCTCAGAGAACCAGAGCCTTCACAGCCGCAACCACAGCCTGAACTTGTGGGAGATGATTCAAATCCTCAACATCACAAACAGAGGGACAAACAGAAACCTGACAAGCGCCCAACAACAACCACATCAAGTCACGTCTGTGTCACCGTACTGCAACAGAACCGTGTACTTGTTTGCCTTCTGGACCACTACACTGGTGCTAGTGGTAGTGGGAAACGCCCTGCTGCTCATCGTCTGTTTGTATGGGTTCATGAAATGCATAGACGTGTTTGTACAATAGCTCTACTGAACTGATTGCTGAAAGACAGAAAGAGCCATTGCTCTGCAGAGGTAACATAGAAGGAAAGAAGCAGAGTGACAGCTGTCCTGTATGGAATACTGAAACTGTCTAGATCAATCAGCAAATCAGCACTGGAACATTATGGGCTTCCAGGAACCTGTTACTTAGATATTCACAAAACACAAGTTTTCACTGTGAAAATGTGTGTTCTTTCAGTCACTATTTAACTGTCTAAAAAATTTTTTATATATAGAATTAGGAGATAAAGTTTCACCAAACAGATCACCGAGTTTAGCGTTTATTCTGGAGGCAAATTAAGCTAGCTGTGAAAGGCTAAATAATCAAGCATCTACACTTTTGTAGATCTTAAGTCTGAATTCACAAGTTCCAAGATGGAGAAAATGAACTGAAGTGTTCACTAATGCCTAATTTTGAAATGAAAGATATACTGTACGAACAGTCATATTTTTAACCCAGTATGGGGACTGATTTTCTCTCTCTCTCTTTGTGAATGTATATTTAGTCTGAAAGTATTTGCTTCAGTCTTGGTAAATCGTCTTGGTTACTTTACCTACTGGTGTTTTATGTGTTAGATCTGTTTCCAGATACACAATCTTTGCTATGCTTTTAGATATCAGGATTTTCTACATGAACTAGGGCTGCACAGTATATTGCACGTAAGTCGTACTTGCAAAATACTGCAATATGATTACAGTATATGGCATAATGCCTTAAATTATGCCATATAAAAGAAAAAAACAACAACTCTATAACAAGGTCCAATGGTGTCATGTCAGTAAAAAGTTTTAATTAAAAAACATATCCAGGGAGAAAGTAGGTCAGTTATGCTAGCTTGATTTTGACAACCTTAACAGCAGGATTTGGTCTGCTTAGGCAGTAGCGCCTGCAGCTGTACGGCTGTATGCTCTGGTTCAGGTGGCCAGAACCTGCAAACCTGGTCCCAAAGTTAACCCAGGTTCTGGGCACAGGTTCCAGTGTAAAAATTATTCGCAGTTCCCTTCCAACTACAGAGGGACATGATTATTGTACATGTCTGTCTTTTTCACTCAGAAATTTTTCATAACCGCTAAATAACACACTGCATTTTTCCACCTATAATCTTTAGTAAATTGTTAGGTTAGACCACTTCATGTGTTCCCAACATTAAATCACTTTCTATATATTATAAAGAGATGGGTGTTTGAAATCCGGCTCACAATGCAATGAAAAAAAATCTCTGACATCACCATGAGCTGAGAAGTTTTAGATATTTATCTTTTAGCTTTATTCCATTTCCATTAGTCATAAAATGTCTTCATAATTACTTTTATCCTGTTTAGTTGTGTCTAAAAAAACGTCATTGCAGTTTGAAGTCAAGTAGAGCCACAAAGATTAAAATCTTGTACTTTTATATTCAGATATAATCCCAGGGTTACTCTGAAGGGAAAATGTATTCACAAAAAGTAACTGAGAACATCCAACTTTTATTTACAGAACTGAAGTATTTTTGGTGCAAAAAATAAAATATTTTAAAAATAATATATACACATATATATTTATCTCTATGGATAAAATGATGAAAGTGAAAAAACAAATGGAGGAATTTTGAAACAGTGAAATGTACATCACCAAAGAAAAACAAGAGTTTGAGAGAAATGAGAGAAAAAAGAAAAACGTACATTATTTCATTTTCTAGAACAAGAAATCATAAGGTCTTAAAGTTCAACTCAAATTGAATGTGCTCAATATTTCTTTGAAATACTGAAGCAAGCATGTGATTCACTTTTATGTTGAGCATGTTTAATAAAATAGAGAGGTGAGCTATAAAACATCTTGATACATTTGCTGTCGATTTGCTATGACAACACATGACAGATTATAAGGCAGAAACACTGAAACACAATGAAGCTGTTTGTAAAGGAAGTGACTCCATTGAAGGTTTTGGAACTGACGACCTTCAGCAGGACCTCCACTGGGTAATGGTCACTCACATTTAGTGCCTGAATGGAAAAACGAGGAGAAACATAGCAAACACCCATAGGTTTTAATTTGTGATGATAGAAACGTTTTAGTGTATGGGCTCTGCCATTTTTTTGGCCTTTCAGAGAAGAATCAGAGCTTTCTATATACTGCTCAAAACATTCTACTGTATATACAATCTATGCATAATCAAGATACATAAACAGATTTGCTCTTTTGTTTGTGGATGTAAAGCCAGGATGATATATTTACATGATGTAAATATAACTCCACAAAAAAAAAAAAAAAAAAACTCCACACCTTTTCTTCTGTTAGTTTGTACTCCTGTTGGAAGTTAAATGGCTGGGCAGAGGAAGGAACAACTGCTCTGTTAAACTTTTCTCCATGGACGACAATCCTGTTGGAAAATCATAAGTGGACAGAAGAGGTATGATCCCACATGCTTATAGATTTTCTGTACACAAAATGAAATGTTTGTTAATTAGTGTGGATTGTAAATTGTCTAGAATTTAAGCGAGCAGAAAACTCGCTTAAGACAAACTCGCCAGATTGTGTCCAAAACAGACGAATATATAATCATCCTAGTTGATACATAACGGTGTTTTGTTCATTCTGACCTAAAAAAAAATAAACAAAAACAAAAAAAAACAAAGGATGAGTTTTGTTCCGTGAGCAGATTAAACCAGCAGTTCACCTGTCGTAGGAGCAGGACGTGCTGTGCTTCACGGTGGTGTCGGTGTTCTCTCCTATCAGCCAATGGAGGTTCCTGTCTGTAATCAGACGCACTTTGTCCCGGTTCTTCTTGGCCAGGTAGCCGCAGTCGGCGTTGAAGTCCCCGAGAAGCATCACGTTCTGCTCGTGTAGCATTCAGAATCACGCGAGATTTATCGATATCAGCAGATTTAAACCGTTCTTTGGCAATGAGCGGCATTAGCTTTTACCTCAGTTTTCCACATCCTTCTTACTTCCTGCAGAACGTCATATAGGGCATCCAGCTCTTTAGTGGCGTTAACCGGAGTGGTGTGTTGAGGGATGAGAACAAACTCCTGTATAGCTGGAAACAGGCAGAAGGGAAAATAAGGAAGGATGGAAACAAAGAAAGGTGTACGGTAATAAATGTCTAAAACAAAAAGACACAAACTCACAGGTCTTTGGGGCTTTGAAGCGAACAACAAAAGGTTCTCTGGAGAAAGCATCTTCATCTCCTGGCAGATTGTCTGGGTACTGATACTGACCAGCAACCTCCACAGTGTTGGTCCTGCATGCATTCAGATAAAGAAAGGAGCGATGTTTCTGTGTACAACAAGTTGTAGTACGTTGGTGCATGAAGCAGCGCCGCTTACCTGTAGACGAACACATACTGCTCCTGGTATGACTCCTTCCTGCCCAGCCTCTCACTGGCCAAAAGGTTATACTGGTTCCTCGTGTCATATCTGAATAACCAACAGATAAGGCAGATCCAACTATTATTACTAATATTATTAGTAATAAAATAAGTCAGCCAGCAGGTTCACTAACCTACTGATCGTTTGGAGCAGCTTTGATATGGCTGTTCCTTTACGGTCTCTGACCTCCTGAAGCAAACACACGTCACAACGAGTAATTATCTGAAACAGACGGGAAACAGCAGAGTTACAGCTTGGTGTGGACACTGACGGGTGTCCCTGCCCACATCACCCGTCACCCAGAGGCCGAGACAGTCAAATTCACAGGGTCTAACCTCACCGAAATATACCTACAGAAAAAAGAAATGCATTATGCTCAGGGAGAAAATGCAAACAACACTGCAAAAAGATCTCAACTGGATCTTTTTGCATCTAAATTGGTGTTCAGAAGTTAAGAAAGTTACTTCTCAATCAGTAAACACTTAGCCTACTGACCTTGAAGTCGGTGTTAAGTTTTTGACTTTTTCCATTATATCAATTCAATTTCATAGCATATCCCTTTCAATTATAAAGCCAAGCTAACCAGAGGATCATTAGATGTCAAGATTCTCTGTGTTGAAAAATTATACACAGCATCTAAGTCTGACACAAACCTTTGTTCATCAAAGCTCTAAAAATGTTTTCATTTTTAGAAAGCATTTCTAAAAATGTTTTCAAGTTGGTCTCTGTGAATTTTTTTTTAATAATAAATACATTTTCCATTTGAATTCAGTGTAGTTTATAAAAATCAAACTGCATCCAATTTAACGTCGAGCTACAACAAGACTGCAGCAATCACAAGGAAAATGTTAAGATCAGTATTACATTTTATTTTCAAGCACTTTATATCTTCTTGAAGGACATGACATAGACACTTAGTGTAGAAATATTATACTATCATAACAATATCGCAACAGCACAACCAAGTCCTCACCCTGGCCAGAGTTATCATGATGTCATTCTTGTTAGATTTGGATTCCCCGAAATGATGAAGGTTGAAGGCACAGATTCTGAACTCTGATCCTCCTTGAACATCAACCACAGCCAGCAGGAGGGACAGCAGGAGGAACACGGACGTCATAGCTTACAGCTGGAGACACACGGTGTTCGGTTTACAAATACGTCACAACAAATAGAAACTAAGACATGACCACAAACTATCTTTACTTTCAGCGTGTTTAGAAAGAAAGGGAAAGATTAACCATTTTCACAGTCTTACATATTGTCTAGCAGCCTGACCCTACATGGATAAGAAGGTACAGCTGGATGTGGAATTTAACATGCGCCCCCTGCTGGAGATATGAACTCAGAACACCTGAATGCACAATGACGTTCACGTAGATTTGACTGAACAAGGAGTGCCGTGGTGGCGCGGCTGTTACCGGTTCGATTCCCGACCATGTCTTCACCCTTCCCGCATTACCCACTTTCCTGTCAATTCACTATCAAATAAAGGCCACTACAGCCAATAAAACCTTAATATATATATATATAGAAATATTGAACAATGTCCTTCATTTCAACTGATTGATCCTCAAGTTAGTGTTAATGGATCGCTTCCTCTTTGCGTTGTGAAAGAGAAAGCACTAAACACCCTTTCAATAAATTAGAATATTGTTGAAAAGTCAATTAATTTCAGGAGTTTTATGAAACTACATAGATTAACTACACACAAATGAATACTTGAAAACCTTCACAACAATTTTCTGCTCGTAGTTAACTAAAGCATGACATTTAAAATTAGAATATCTAATTTAACCAATGAAAAAAATATTTTTAATACAGAAATGCAGCCTTAATGAAAGATATGTATAACACCTGCTTAAAAAGGTGTTAAACATTTTTAAAAGGTTAATCTGAGAAATGATCCTCATCAGAATGCATGTTCTGATTAATTAAATAGGACTGCAGCTGCTCCTGTTGGCAGAGCTTTTCTTATCATCGCTCCACTGAGGTGCTTTCATGGTCTGTCAGAAATATTGTGTCCTTCCAGCTGTCATCACGCAGCTTTCAACTCCTACAGGATTTTAGAAAATTTTGAAAACTAAGATTTGTCCGCCAGTAAAGACTACATAAGAAGAGCAAAATTAAAGTCGCATATATCGGATGATCTACAGCTGAGAAGTTCTGGATCAGTAAAGTTTTGGGTGTAAACATTAACTGTGGTTAAAAGTTTGCAGTAACTTCGTGTTTTCTGTGAGACTCAGAGCTTCCGTCAGAACTTCATGTTTCTTTGTTGACGAGACAAAACATATTTCTGAATTCAACTCCTGGTCACACCTACGCAACAAGTTTTGTCCAAATTAATATGATCCCGTTAAAAGCTTAGCAAGCAATCTCTTACCTGTTCTTGCTTCTTGTGTCGCAGGGACTGAAAGGAGATAAGATGAATATTAGGGGGGAAAAAAACAGGAAAAGTTCAAAAGGAAAACTAAACAGTTCAGTTTTGTTTTCAATAAAGACGTAAAAATAAATAAAAATTGAAGTTTTTTAATCTGTCATGTAAAGACAGATAAAAAGATCTTTTCGCAATGGTAAAAACAGAAGTTGTGTCAGTAAAATATTTGTGGCTGGCTGTGTGAACAGACAGCCTGGAGGTAGAAACCGTCTCTGAGGCGGCTGTTTTTTGCAGACAGCGCTCTGACGTACTGACCTGGAGGTAAAAGTCTGAACTGCTTGTGTCCAGGTCCAGGATGTGTGGGGTCTGCAGAGATGTTAGCTGCCCATCTCCTGAACACATAGAAAAGGTGCTGCCCAAACTTTTTGAGACCAAGATCTACTTTTTCTGTCACCAGCCAGCTGAGATCTACCACATGACACGGAGATATAAAAATTGTAAATGCAACTCTGTTAACTTATTTTATTTTTCAAATATACATCAGTTATAGCAGACAAAAAAAAGTGATAGAAAACCTAATGCAGTTTCTTCCTCAGTGAGATTCTGACACTGGTTTCTCAGTCAGAAGCTGGTTGCAAAAATTGGGCCAGTAGGTATGTTTGAAAGAGGAAAAGCCTGTCAGACTCTGAGCTCACAGCAAGATGCCAGAGAGCAGTTATTATCGCGGTATTGTTTGTTAAACACTTCATGAAATATATTTGTCCTATTTGATATTAATTGTGACGTATACGTCGCAAACAACCGAGGTAATTAGTCCAAGTTTGTCGTTTATTGAACGTTCAGAAACTACAGCGGCTGTAATGCGCCACGGCAAAGGTGAACCAATATAAAATAACCCGAACAGGTGATCAACTCAAAACCACTTGACTTTTTACTCTCTCTTTCGAGCTTATGTACACCCGTTGCCGTGGCAACCGCCTGCGCCCAGCAAGTTGAGCAGAGATTACGTTAAAAACATAACATTCAGTTCGTTACGATATTATTGGGTCATTACTTTGAAAAGGTTTTGTTGATTTTTTTTTTTCATTTGTTTACTTAGAATTATTATTCTAAACCGTAAATCATTTTGCTTTTACTTTGTAATAATGGCTGCTTATTATTGGTCTATTACATAAAACCACTGGAAAATTTAAGTTAGTGTTTGCAGAGTAAAAAAAAGGAAAGGAAAATTTGATACGAATAGTTTTGCAAGGTGCCGTCAGTGGATTTCTCCCAACCTTAAATGAAGCCAACAATAGAAGTTCCTGTTGTTCTGCTGTGAATAACATGTCAGGACTCGATCAAAACATACCATTAACACAGCTATTCTCCCAGTGGTTCAGGGATCTGGTTACTCACCAGGTTCTCCTAGAAGTTCTCCTGCCTCAAACTTCAGAAGAATGAAGATTTACTCAAAGCGAAGCAGCAGAACGTAACTTTCCGGTGTTCGCCGTGTTTTCTCTCCGTCTTCTCCTCTCTGCTGAAACTCAAAACTGGGCGGCCTTCTTTATTTCCTAGGGGTGGGCCTAAAACGTGGTGAACGGTTACAGCTGCTGCTGGTTGTTTTCAGCTAGAGAAATGTCAAAGAAAACTCACCATCTAATTAAATGACCTCATCCTGGAGAAATATGACAAGACAGAAAATACTGATTTGAATTTAGTTTCTGGATGTTGTCAGACAGGCTTCATTTGCTTAGGTTTTACTTTTTATTTTAGGCATAAGAAAATCACATTTCCTTTTTTCACTCCTCGTGATGCATATTCTGTAGACGCCCACGACAGAAGTGTCCCTGTGTCTTGAAAAATCATATGACTTTGTTTTATACACATACAATTAATCTCCCTGTCTTAAGTTAAATCAGACCGAACTTCTCTTGTTTGTGTCAGGCAGATTTACTGACATTATTTCTATTAGGTAAATGTCACAACATTGAGAGACAGAATATGTCAGAGATGTATTCACTATTATCAGAAGTTTACATACAAAATAATTACTATCTCTCTATACTTTGGGGAAAACAAAGCCCAAATGATGATGTCATGACTTTGGAAGCTTCTGATAGGTTACCTGACACCTAATTGGAGGCTCAACTGTGGATTTATTTTAAGGCCACACCTGGAACTCTCTGATTTCTGGCTTGACAAGATGAGAAAGTTAGAAGAAATAAGCCAAGATGTCAGGAAGAGAATCAGGAGCAGCACCAGTCTGGTTCAGTTCTGGAAACAGTTTTCAGTTGTTTTAACACCTTTTGTTTCCTCAAGTCGCTTGGAACCATATGGCTGGTGAGACAGCGACATTATCCACAGTTAAATGACCTGTACCGACATGGGCTGAAAGGTCACTCAGTGAGGAAGAAGCCTTTACTTTAACAGAAACAAAGAAGGCAGTTTGCAGATGCACATAGGGACAAAAATCTTCATTTCTGGAGACATGTCCTGTGGTCTGATGGAACTAGTTGACCACTTTATAACTGCGAAGCACAGAGGCAGCATCATGTTGTGGGGCCGTTCTGCTGCTGGAGGATCTGGTGCACTTCATAAAATTGATGGAATCATGAGGAATTAACATGAGAATCTTACTTTTAGTACCGTCAATAGACTCTCCAGCTGAGCCGTGAACCTCTGAGGCTCCAGTCATCACAGACCAAACCGCCTTTAGAATCAAACTTGGTTGAAACTTTTACTTTAAAACCATCTCTTAATATATGGTTCTAGGCATATTTGATCCCCTTTTAAGAAAGGTATCTTCAAAAAAAAAAAAAAAAAAACTCTTTAAAATGCTGGTGGAAAATGTGAAGCGTAAAGCCTTCATTCAGTGACTTCCTTAAAAAAAAAAGTATTTCTCTAATGTAAAAACAGAAATGCTCCTTGAGACTTATGCAACCTCACCATGACTTGTTTCACAAGTTTTTTACAAGTTACAAGTTTAAAAAGAAATTTTTACTGAAAATTTCCCAGCAAAAAATGCAATAGTTTTTAGTTCATCCGATTCCCACTGCAGTTTCTATTCTTGTTCACTGGGTTCCAGTTGAGCCTTGAGGAAAAAGAACCTGTTAGGCCGTGAACATTAGAAACATTTGACTTCCTGTAAAACTAGCTCATCTTTGAGATGGATACTCCTTTAATGTAGATATTGATCTAGAATATCTGCACAGCAGCATTTCACCCTGCTCAGAACAACCCGTCTCTATTTACTACAGTACTTCAGTTTACATTGCTAATTTTTATGCAATATTCTGTGAAATTTTACTCATAATAGCCTAGAGATATGGTGTATTTATATATACAGCCATCAGTTAAATATGTCAAATAAACCAGGCACTAGTTAACATTAGTTAGTAGTTTGGTTTCATTCCCATCAATGAAGTCTGTTCTGTAACTGTGGATCTCACTTTAATAAAAAACGAACCACAACATTCATTTTGTAGTCAAAGCCATTTATTGGTTTCCGGCGCACAGGACGTGTACAGGAGGATTAGTTGGCGTGAAGGGCCTTCCAGTGGGACAGGGGCCCTCTGCTGGGGATGTACTTCACCCCACAGCCGTCAGGGATCAGGCGCTTCTCGGCCATCATGTCGTCGAAGTCGCAGGCGTTGAACTTGGTGAAGCCGTACTTCTTGGAAATGTGGATCTGCAGATCAGAGTGGATGTGTTAGTACAGCTCAACGGCAAAATTAGGCAGTAAAAACAATGACGCGTTTGTCTCAGTGGTCCCTTAAAGCACTCAGCACCTCCCAGCTGAGGACATACACAACCAGAGAGTCGCTGTCTGCAGCCTTTGCACACCAGAACCACACAGCAGAGGAACCGGTCGGCTTAATAAGCTGCAGAGTTCAAATTCTCTCACAATTACAATTTTTTTCCTCTTTACCTTTTGGCGTCCGGGGAACTTGAACTTGGCTCTGCGCAGAGCCTCCACCACATGCTCCTTGTTCTGAGCCTTGGTCCTCACAGACATGATGACCTGGCCGATGTGGACCCGGGCCACGGTGCCCTGGGGTTTGCCGAACGCACCACGCATCCCAGTCTGGAGCCTGGGAACAGCAGCAAACGTCAGACTGGAATCCTCCACACACTGAGCACAAATAAAGTGTGTGTGTGCGTGCGTGTGTGTGTGCGTGCGTCATCACCTATCAGCTCCGGCGCAGGACAACATTTTGTTGATGCGGATGACGTGGAAGGGATGCAGGCGCATGCGGATGTGGAAGCCATCTTTACCGCAGGTCTTCACCATGTACTTGTTAGCACAGATACGAGCCGCCTCCAGAGCTAGAGGACAGGACAGGATGGTTAATGGGCTGGATCGCCATGACAACCAAATGGAAGTCCTATTGGGTGGCTGTTTCAGTGGAGGGACGAGGTTGTACAACGTACACCCAGACAGGACCTGCACCTTAAATATAGTTCATTGAAACATTTTAGACACTGTAGAGGAGTTCTGCATATCACCATCAATGTTTCCACGTATGTAACTTTCACCATTAGTGGACTGATGACAGGCTAATCAGGTTTGTAGGAATGCCACCCTGAGCCTTTAAAAAGCAGAAGCAGGTCTGGATTCAGGAGGTTTCTCAGTAGATTTTAGGAACTAGAATGGAGCTTGAGGATGTAAACCAACAGGATGATTTCAGTTCTCATGAAACCTACACTGAATCATTCTGCACTGATTACAGATCCAATAGTTCAACATTTGTCTCCAAACTCATCAGCCTTCATTCACTTTCATGATCAGCAGGTTAAGAATGGGGAAAAAAATATATATTTCTACATTAAAGTCTAATGAAACGAGACATTCACCACAAAATTCACAGCTAAACCTAGAACCAGTTCTTAAATGGAGTAAATATTTCAGTTTGATCCACTTTTAGAAGCTTTAGTATAAAAAATAACCTGAACTTTGATACAATTTGTCTTTTATTTTATTGGAGTTTGCCATCATTGGACTGTGGCTCCTTCTGAATGAGTCAAACGACTTCACTGACATCTCCAGCATCCCCAGAATATTCCACATGTTTAACTTTAACAACACATCAATCATTTACACACTTGATGACATCCTAGGAGGAAGTTTTTTCAGGTTCTGCTGGAACAAAACAGGAGGGTGACCTCTGAGGACGAGAGCTAGCTAATGAAACAACTCTGCTCTGACAGAACAGACTTAAGTGCTGTAGTCTATAGAATTATACTTATATTTAGTACCAACGCTCATTTAAAAAAAAAAAAAACTTTTATCAGGAGAAACTATAAGAGCATTCTTACCTTCTGAGGACAGCTGCTCATACTCATCAGACACCATGTGGGCGCAGAGAGGAAACTCGTCCACCTTGGCCTTCTTCCTGCCCAGGTCAAAGATCCTGATCTTAGGATCTGCAAAAAGAGAGAAAAGAAGCTGAAGAGCAGCAGATCTGGGGGTGAGTGGATTTACTCCACACGGGACAGAAATGTCTCAGTGGTCCCTTAAAGCACTCAGCACCTCCCAGCTGAGGACATACACAACCAGAGAGTCACTGTCTGCAGCCTTTGCACACCAGAACCACACAGCAGAGGAACCGGTCGGCTTAATAAGCTGCAGAACCAGCAGTGGAATGCATCGTGGTGCCACTGCAAACTGATTCTAAAGATGTCTGCACAACAAACTCTGCTTTAGGCAATGTTTATGGAATTCAGACACTGCCTTTACATTTTCAATCATTTACATCCATATTCTACATAATGTGCGATAAACTTGCACCTTATGAAGCATACAAGTATTCCTTCAAATGATTTTAGCTGTTATTATGTGCCTAAAAAGACAGAAATTTAGGAAAACTTGAAAGCTACTCAGACGTCTTTAAATGAAGAAATTCCTGATTTAACCTGATCAAGTTTGTCACACACTCAGGAGATGCAAGCTGTTCTTCCCTGAAACACAACTAACTGGTTGAGTAGCTATAATCTAGGTTTTTAATCCAAAAATTCTGATTTTCCTTTATTAAGGGAAACCATTCTTGGTCTTCTCAATTTACAAAACGTTAAATCTTTTAGCTGAAACTATTAGCATCCTCTCACTCATTTAACTCAAGCTAGTGAGAATTATTAGTTCTACATCATCAGGGATTTAAAACGTTAATGAGACTGTACAGTTGTGACATCGCAGCATGTTTAAATAAAAAAACTGGAAGGTTAACTTGAACTGATTAAGATGACCAGAACATTTCGGATGAATGCATAGACAAAACCTCAGTGCTAATGATGCAGAACGGTTCTTGAATGAAAACAGAGAAGAGAAGGTTTGAGGCTGAGCAGCAGTAATTTAGCAGGTTCTGAAATAATCTGAAGAGGAACATTAAATGTTAAAAGTTCTCACCAGGAACACCCCTGCAGAAGCGAGACTTGGGGTAAGGCTTGTTCTTGCAGTAGCGGTAGCTGGAAGAGAGAAAACAGGTTTCTCATCAGACCTACTTTATCACTTTAAATATATCATTTTACTTTGAGCAGCTAAGCTCGTTCAAGAGGAAAATAAAAAAATCCACACAAACTAGGCAGTACTTGTTTTACTATTAGCTGAATTTTATTTATTTTTTGTAAATCCATCCCTAACAAGTCATTCACATGTACAACTAACGCAGATTAATATTAATGTTAATGAAACTGAGCATCTGGAGGATCATACAAACAGATTTTCCAAGATCATTGGAGCTGAAGACAAAAATTGGGTTAAACTGGCCTAAATAAACTGAAAAACCTTACAACCTGATTCGTTTACTTTACGTCAACATTTACTTGCAGTTTGGGAAGTTAGGTTTAGGAAACCAAATTATAGTTTTCTCATAAAATAAACTATAACATCTCAACCACTGCAATAAATGTTGTGTCAACTGATAAAATGTAGCTTCACAGAGCGCATTTACCAACATGAACCTTAGTTTGGTATCAGTGTTAATGCTAGTATCGTGATAGCTAACGTTAGCTCAAGCTAACGCTATAATTTAATATAACGAATGAGAGCATTAAAGTAAATAAGACGAGCGCAAGTTATTCCAAAAAGCTTTCAGAAGGCGTTCAGTATTTCATTTCCGCACTAGCAGCGTGTACCGAGGCCTGCCGGTGCCCGGCTCGGTGCACATGGAGCGGACTCACAGCTGCTGCCATTTTCCTCCGACTGACACTAAACTCGGCCTCACGAGAAAAAACGCACAGGACTTACCAGCGAGCAGGTCGGCGGCCCATGGTTATAATCTGTGAAATAGTAAATAAAATCGAGTTACTTCGGTTCAATCTAAGTTAACTTTAGAGATAAATAACTTTAAAATGTGTTTTTAAACGAGCAGACCCAGAAAACGCGCTGCCACCACGCACTCACCTAATGGAGGAAAGGAAGGAGAACCTACTTCCGCTGCGTCATGAGGACGGAGGTCAGACGGGGCGGATTTTTAAAAATATATATACAAGATCATTTTTGTCGTAATGTGTTTCTTGGCATACATTTATTGTAAATAACAGCTTAATATAAATTTTTATTTAAAAAAATACGTAAACGAATGCTAGGAAATGTAGTTTTTCAGTGGAGAGTTCCATACAGCTTCTTAAAGAGCGCCCTCCCTTGTCACGATGGTCAATTTTTCATCTTTTTTTTTTTTTTTTTTTTTTACCAAATTTTGTTTTCTACTCTTACCTAAGTAAATTCCTGGATGTCTACTTTTTATTTTCACTTGACTAAATATATTGGAGTAGCACTATTCACACTTGAACACACTTTTAGATTTATTCTGTCTTTAGAAATGGGTCAGTTGAGGTTTGTAGAATTGAGCTACTCTATTAATTTAGTGTGATGTGTGTGTCTTACAAAGACAGAAGGAGAAAGAAAAGCAACACAATTAAAATTATTGATAAATATGCAGCATAAACATTGGGGAAATTTTAGCAGACAGCTGACAATGTAGAATTTTAAATAGATTTGCCAAAGGCAGTTCTGAAAATCTAATTAAATACATTCTGACTTACTGTAGTCATGACTGTTTAACTTAGCCTCTGTCCTGGACTAGGTCAGAACTAATCTGCTTAAATGTGTATCTCTAGATGAAGTCACTAAAACAGCCATCGCTTACAATAATTCTTCACTTTTAAATTTTACATATGTAAAAAGTACTCCATACTTCAGTGTCTTCTGAAACTCCTGTGCTAGGTGCCCGTTCTCTGAGGTGTTTTTCCCCTTCATCACAAGCTTTGTCTTGTGTCCATGTGTCCTTAAAAGTCCCTTGAATTTGGAAGTTTATTGTTAATATGTGTTTTATAAATAAACAAAATTAAATAAATAAGAAATGTTTTATTCATTCAGGGATAAAACATTTAGACCATTGATCGTGGCAGTGTAAAGAAAAGCATCATCCACTGGCCAGTATTAAATTTTAATGGTTCTAAGAAGTGCTTCTCAAATGTTCCCAGTAGGGGGCAGCATTGCCCAAAGACATAAAAGCCTCTGTCGTTGGCTGCTGCTTCAGTAATTCCTAAAAGGGAGCAATGAGCTCACATCCTTCACGTCCAGTAAATGAAAAGCAAATGTCTTTTAGAAACGTGAGGAATCATTTGCTTCTCATTTTAAAAAATTCTCTGACATCATCCTAACACACAATAAGTATGCATTACATCCTGAGGATCAGCTGAGGGACGTGCCTCTTCGAACCAGGCATCATTTTTAGGGTCTTTTTTTGTCTTTGGACTTTGTTCATGTCAGCAGAGCTTGATAAGAGCGGGGCGATGCAGGGCAACTTGTGAGAGACTCAAACCCAGAGCAGATTACTCAGTCAGGAGAGGCATTTGAACTTTGACCTCAATTCCTGCGCAGCATCATGTGAAGGTCAGCTGTCAGCTCCTTATCTTCTCTGCCCTGCTGTTTTGACTGAGTCTCCACAAATCCTTTCCTGTCTCAGGGCCCTGAAGGCCAGCAATGACGGCGACACGATGGGACAAAAACAGGGACCAAAAAAGGTCAAAGCACATTCTCCTCTTTCTGGTGACTGATGACGGAGATGCTCTGATAGTCACACACACTAAGACATGATGTAGAGCAGAAAGAGGGTTTTTGACACAGGGCTTAAAAGTAATGTAATTTTTTCCATTTAAATGTCGACTGCATGGCGTGGAAGTGACCCAAAAGTGTTAAACAGTGAGGGGAGAGCTTGCTAAAATAAGCCCTCTTATGTGTCTCGAGCTTACAAACGTACCAAGACCTGAGCATTAACCCTACTGACCCACGTGACGTCACTCTCTTCAGAAAGCAGCATATATACTGATATTTATATGTATATATGATCAGAACTGAATGTCAAGAGCTTTGTTTCAAGGGTCAGCTCTTGCTTTACCACAACAGACTGGAGCAGCGTTCACATTAAGGCAGACTAGATCCCAAAATGTCTATCGGTCCTGCTTCTCCATAAGGACTGAGGCTAAGGACCATCAGTCCTTATCCTCCCCTCCACCGGCCCAGTTTTAAAAGCCTTATCTCAGAGCTCAATGAGCATCTTCTGACATTAATGCTGTGTTATGAATAAATCACTTTCACTCCACTATTATTGCAGCTTTTCCAGTATAATCTGCTGTTGACCAGGAACTGCTCAGCAATGTTTCCTGTTGGAAAAGTAAATATCCAAATGGGCTCTCCTGCTTTCTGTGTCGCAAAATGTCTCCATGAAATCCCATGTGTTTGTTTCTGCCAGTTGTTTTTAGATCATATTTCAAAATGATGTTTAGTTCCTTAGTCTTCACATCATTTTCAGCAGTTTTTGTTACAAAAATGAACACAAGCCATCTACTAAAACAGACGGTAATTTAGCCGTAGCATAAACAATAGTATTTAGTACCGACCGAGAATTTTGTTCCCGTTGGTTTTTCACGCCAAGTCGACCATTTTATGACTCATGTTTGGAAATGTTTTGTTTTGGTGACTGCACTGTTACCGACAGGAGCTGTAAACATGGCGGTCAGAGCAACAAGCAAAAATACTATGATTCGGATCTCAGAACAATGACTGTTCGTGCTGCTTAAAACTTAACCCAAAAACAGAAACACGAGATCAGCACTAAGAGACTCATTGTGCCAACCACACCCTCACACATACACACTCCTGAGCTGTCGCTGCAGAGCATGCTGCCTTGACTCGTGCTCATCACTTCCTGACTGATGCTAACACTAACCACAACTTCTGCGAACCAAAGCTTCAACTTTATTATTTTAATACTTTAATCATTTGCGCAGCCGCCTCTTGTTTCTCTTCTCTAATAATCAAGGGGATTGCTCAATTCGATTTATGTTTAGAAATGCAGTTACACACTCTCAAACACACATTCACATTATCACTCATCTGTCTCTGGACAGTTTTTATGATGCAGAAGGGTGTGTTAGTTAACACCCAGAGAAGCGCCGACAGAACGGAAGTGTGTCTGGGAGGAGCATGCTGTCCAAAAGAGGGGTCAAGACCAGCTTCTCGTCGTTCCAGTCACTGTGATAAATTCTCTCATCGTTCAGATTTTAAAGATGACGAGGTGCCGTAACGATAAGCAGGGTTTTATGCAATGGAAAAAGTTAATTTATTATATTAGGCAGATATTTAAATATAATAATCATCAGTGTTATATATATATTTTTTAACTAAAACAGGTGTAGGGTTAAAAAAAAAGCAGTAGATTTGACTGAAGAAAACAAAGAGCAGCCATGACTAAGGCTTAGTTTCTGTTTACATTTTAGTCATTGCTTCGTCTAAACAATCCCGCTTCCTTAGTTACTGTACTTAACAGCATAACTCTGACAGGGCCAGGTTGATGTGGTTCTGGCTATTATGGGAAGATCCGCAATGGTGATCAAATGAAGTTCAATAAAAATAAAACTTAAAACTTTTTTATTCATATTTTGGATTTAAAGATTAATGAAAATGTAAAGATTAGGATTAAGACAAAAGAAATAAGTGAGTTGGTGAGTTTTTAACTCTTGAATCAGCAAATATCCTTGTTGCATTAGTGTAAATAGATGGAATAAATACATCTTAAATAAGTTTAAATCAAATTTTATGGTTTTATGTTCAAGATTATGACTTTTTTTCTGCACGGCATTACATGTTAAAAGTATTACATTTATTGTCATTGCAGGATCACTTTTTCTGAGCTGTTAAATTGCTCAGGTTTTACAGCATGAACTGATCCCCACATTAACCGCAAGCTCCCTGTAAGTCAGTTTGATGGTCAGAAATGGACCGGCAACAGGTACACAGGAACACAACTTCACCATTGAGTGTCATGTTTTGTGAGTCAATACCTTGGAATGAGCATGGATAAAGATTATTATGGTATGACAGAAAAGTTGCATGAGGACAGAACAGAACACAGAGTGTGGGCAGAATAATGGAAGGAAGGTGAATAAAGAACGCAGAGCTGAGCTAGACACAAAGGAAACAACAACAGCAGGGTGAAAAAAGACCAATACTGATGTCAGAGAATATACTAAAATAAAAGGAGAACAGAACACAATTTATAAGTAAGAAACTAAACACAAAGGAATAATATTTTGAACATAGCAAGACCATTTTATCAATAATGAACAACTCAGAAGTAGGCAGGAGGAAACAACAGTAGTGAGACAGGTGATGATGGAGGATGGAGCTGTGGCTGAGGCGCAGACTTGATACTCACTGTGGCAAAGGAAGAACGGGGCGTCACATGCAGGTTATAGGGGCCAGGTGGGACCCCTGGTGGGGGGTTAACCTGAAGAGCTGTTTGTCCTGAGGAGGAGATTGTCCACTGGTAGATATTTAGACCGAACCTGGGCGGAACCAACACCAGCTTCGTTCCCCAGATGACCTGTTCTCAGTCCATGTCCTCCAGCAGCAATGGATAACCACTGATAAACTAATGCAATGTTCTCTGGCATTGGCATATGCAACATTTCTGTTCAGTTCTAGAGTGTTTGTCTCTTCCATCAGACATCCATACTAGAACTTGAGGAAAATGTATTTGACTAATCGACTAAATGTTTTCCAGAAACAAAATAAAAACATTCTGGAGCCGTTTTTATGTAAACTGACTGATGTCCTTCTGTAAAAGTTCCCAGGACTTTTACATAAGACCACTGATGACTTATCAGTGTCATCAGTGGCAAATCTACCGATTGACGAGATTTCTCACAAACTGAGCATGTATGAAGTCTTTCCAGCCATGCCTGGTTTGCAAGGTTTCCACAACTTGAAAATTTCTTCATTCTCATCTAATTAATTTTCTTTTTGAATTGTGAATTTGAGTAGTTTGAACAGTAACGCACTAAATGTGTATTAGTCTGTACTTCAGAATAATGCAACCTTTCCCTCGGCCTGGGCTACATTGTTTGGAAACTATAGTGACCAGCTATACATCAGGATAGCTGGTACATCAGGAAACAATGGCTGTTAAGTATTTTGGGACAGGAAATGAAGTCAATCAGAGACACAAACAGAAAAAAAACCAGAGTAATACAAATAGTGGATGTTTTCCAAGTAAGAGCACATTTCCTGGAAGATGCATGATGGCACACAGCTCTCTCTTCAGGAGCTCAGATTGTGCAATATCAGGACTGGATTTGCTGACTTAGGCCTTCTGTGTCCAAACTGTTGTCTGGGAAGTGAAATTGACGTATCGCCATAGAGACCGAGCTCCAGAAAAACAAAACACTCCAATCTGACTCATCCCGTCTTGCCATCATACTTATCATTTATCTGCTTGCTCTGTTGACATTCCTGCTCACTCGTTCAATAAATCGGCCTCCGATATCAGTGAAATCTGACAGGAAAGAACGGCTTGAGGACAGGCCGAGTCCATGAGAAATGACTGCCTTGCCTTTTTCTGCATGTTTAGCAATATTTCCAGGTAATCTGTGGAGCCTAAAGTTGCTTCAGCAGGTAAACACCACAGTCAGCTGTGGTGTTTCAATGTGCTCATTAGCCTTTCACATACATACTTTGCGTCTACATAAACAGACTCAGTAAAGTTCTGAAACAAAGAGAATAAAAACAAACATAAAAAGACTAAAGAAGTGATCAAAACTTGTTTTTTTAATTCTTTTTTGTACGAAATGAATCTGCAAATATTGTACTTTTTGTTTGTTCACTTTTACTGCTCCGACTGTTTTGAGTTTTGTTTAGTTTTTTTTTTATGTCTAATAAATCATACAACTGAGCCGCTCGCCATGCCTGTATCTCTGCTCGTCTTGTCTCTGCAGGTCTGTCTGTCAGACTCAAATGCTTCAGTAATGAGATCATATGATGTCATGCAGTTCACCCAGGAGCAGCCTGGCTTAAGCCCCATGTGGGGATTAGTGTGAATGTGTATGTAGATCAAAACCTGCAATTAAAATCGGCTCGTTTTAGGATTGTATCTCGTAGACTTTCACTAAAAACTCCTAAAGGAAATATGGCTCAAAAGTATATTAAAACTATTGATTA
Organism: Poecilia mexicana; assembly: GCF_051168715.1. Taxonomy (NCBI): domain Eukaryota; kingdom Metazoa; phylum Chordata; class Actinopteri; order Cyprinodontiformes; family Poeciliidae; genus Poecilia; species Poecilia mexicana. The sequence goes on along the minus strand of NW_028263376.1, from coordinate 6,914,769 downwards.
CTTCCTGCTTTGAAACTCTAAACAGGATGCAGCAGCTACTTTCAAAAGTTTCATGACCAAATGTGTGCAATGCAAGAGTTATCATTTCCACTAGGGTCAAAATGTACATTTTCTAAGTTGTTAAAATACAGTGGACTGCCTCTCTGAACCCAACATGCCAGAGGTTACTCAGCAGAATTAACCTCAGGACCCATAATGACCAGAGAACAACCCCAGCTGCAGACATGTACCAGCACTTCTGTGCATTTCAATCTCAGTACATCAGTCAAACACAGAACTGCCCAACCTCTGTTATTGAGCAGATTGTTGCAGATCTTCATTGCATCCAATACGAGGTAAAATGGTAAGATGAGTTCTGGTTTTCAAACTTGCATCTTGAACAGAGTTGTTAAATAAAATGCAGGATAAGCAAAGGACCAATCATGATTAAATGACCGAGCAGCAAAAGCGTTCCCAAGCAGAAGTCCAGTTTACGGTTGGAGTAATAATAAGTTTCAGACTACCGAAGCTCAGAGACAGCAATAAGGGTGTTAATCAGACAGACGAGTACCAAAACGACAAAACGTAACCTCGAGAAATCCCCAAAGCTCCAAAGCACAGATAATGTTTAAAAGACGACTTGAACTCTATGGGCTCCTCCTTTCTCATGCCTTGTTGTAGGGGCGTAGATTATCCTGATCTGTCTCAGCCTACAGTAGTAATGCTACTATAGGCTTTGACTGCTGGAAGACAAACTGACCACTTTTCCTTACATTCTTCTTTTACTACTCTCCAATTTGCATTGTTGTTATTATTTTCTCTCCATAGAGACACCTGGTTGCGTTCCGTTTAACGGTGATTCCTTCCTGAAGGAAAACATCGGCTGATATAATGCTTCTAATTACTAGACCTCTCCTGCTAGTGTTACTTTTCATTAACATAGAAGGTACTCCTGGAGCAGTCCTTGTTTTTTTTGTGTGTCTCTGCCCTGTCTTTTCAACCTCCAGACGGTTGTTGCAGGCGGCTGCTTGTACTGAGTCAGGTTCTGGTTCTGGTTCTGCTGGAGGTTTCTTCCAATATGCAAGCTTGGTATGAGGGATTGCTGTAAAGTTCAATTCAAGTGATTGTCCACTGCTGCTGCGTTGTTCAGGAGGAGTGAATGCTGCATGTCAATGACTTGATGCTCTGCTGGGTTTCCTTGGATACAAAAATATTTAACCCCTTAATGGTTTCATGTCAGACAATGGTTCTGACATGAAAGCATTTGAATAGTGAGTTATGAGGACACTGTTATATGTTAAGAGGTGCTAATTTGAATGATAAACTGAACTTTTAACAAGTTCTGTTAACATAAATTGATTTTAGAATCAGGAGATACTCCTGAAATATGTTACCATTACTGTTTCCATGTGGGTCAGGATTCAAAAATTGGTTTATTGCTCTAAACTGATGAGAATTGAAGTAAACAATTTGTCCCACAAGGAAAATGCAATTATAGATCAAGTGTTATAAATCATTTTCACTGTGAAGTGTGGGAGTGGCAGAATGATGTAGGGAGGACAAGAACAAATATTGACAACTTGAACCAGAAACCCTGAAAATGGTAAATTCAGGCAACTTTTGATAAAACTCCCCCAGTCCTTCACATAAACAAGGTTTGTTTAGAAACAGCAAAGAACCAGACGATCCTTCAAAAATTAATCTAGCTGAGGAAACACAAGATAGTCTGACGTTTGTGTTGTGCAAACACATTATTGTTTTAAAAGAAACAGTGCGCTTCGCTCAAAGCCAAAATTTACACAGCACAGAAGTGAGTATCCAGAGATAACCCAAGTCCTTGAAGTAGTCCTGCATTTTTTTTTTAGATATTTTTCTGCTCTACCACACAGGAATACATTATCCGTAAGCTTGCGATTATGGGAGTGTTTTAACCCTCCTGAACATGTAATCCAATATGGCCGACTGTGGTGGTGTGGGTGGAGAAGTCGTCATGATCAGAAGGTTGCAGGTTCAATTCTAGCTAGATCTATGTATCGGTGAGTGTGAATGGGTGAATGTGACTCTAGTGTAAAGCGCTTTGAGTGGTCAAAAATGATTGGAAAAGTGCTATTTACCCTCAGTCCATTTACCAT
>NW_028263376.1:2687658-2717658 GCF_051168715.1 Poecilia mexicana | reverse complement strand
GTTTTATAGGGTCGGAGTCTGCACACTGTGATCTGTAATAACAGGATAATAATATGGATTAGAGTTTTCTGGAAGAATCTTAACGTTAACAGCTTTAATGAGCTTTTTTTGGTCTTTTAATGTACAGAAGTAGTCTTAATTAAACCAGTTACTTAAAAATCCACAGAAGACCAGAAGAATGCTAATACTACATCAAACCAAATAAAATTTAATCCTATGAGGCATTTTCATTGCAACCCGGTTGTCTCTTTTAAACATGTAGCATTTGAAACATGAACAAGTGTTTTCTTGCCTTATTTTGACATCTTTCACAACAGACCTCAAAAAAGAAGGGATAGAAAGGTTGTTTTCAAAAGTCAGCAATAACTGAGGAAATTTAAATCCCGCCTCTCTTTACACCTGTCATTTGTAGCTTGTTCCGTCTGAACTTGTGAAAAATAATATATTTTATCATTACTCTGCATTAATGGGCACTCCTAGTGAAGATGTGTGAATCAGCTTTTAAAATAAATTTTTCAATAACATTTAGAAAATTTAGAGAAATGTGTTAAGAGATTACATTTAAAAGTAAAGTGTAAATTTAAAAATACTTGTGTTACAGCATTTTAAAACGTTTAAGGAAACCAATTGTGGTAATTTTTATAAACGAAAAGTAAAATAATATTTGAACAAGAGATATAAACTGAATCCATGTACAAAGATTAAAGATGAATTTTCCAGATTCTTTTTGAAGAATATTTTACTGCAATGAAAGCTGAATTTCTTTTGAGGCTTTTTACATAATTTTTGTCCTGGGTGCCAATAAATCTGGAGTGCTGAAACTCCAGCACTCCAGAAAATTGTGGCTTTTTTTATCACCAAAAACTTTTTTCCTGAGGAAGATTATGTAATAAAATGAAACCTTGTGTTGTGAAGACTGTTTAAACTGTGTAGTCACACACTGAACCAGCAGAGGAAACTCTGAACTTTGGATGCACGATGAATTATCAGTTTTTAGTCTTTCTCCCTTCAGGCTCCCAGCCAGCAGAAACAGTTGGTCATGTGGTAAAATAAACACTCTTATTCTCTCTGATCAGACTGATTCATTCCTCCATTGGAATAAATAAATTTATCAGAAATGTCCAGGAGAAACTGCAGTAGGAAGATTTATTGGTAATTTTAGTTAAGAGAACTGTATGAATGTATGAGGATCAAAGGTCAAGTTGTGCTCAATATGCCACCTCCTGAAAGCATTTTTTTTAATTTTTCACAATAGAAACCCTGGAACGTTGTAAACGAGCAGATATGGAAATAAAAATAAAGATGCTCATGTTTGTTAAATATTTTCCAGAATCCTGGTTAATCTAGCTGGTCACTCCTGTACAGGACGAGAAGATGTAAATGGTGTTCATAACAAAGTTTCTTAAGATTTTAAAGAAGTTTAAGGCAATGCTCTATTTTTTTTCCTCTCTAACTGCTTATGTACATGAAAGATGTGTAACATAGGGATTGTCACATTAATAAATGAACTCAAAACATCCCATTTGTGGTGTTCTGGTGAAAGTAAATGTTTTACTGCCTGCAGATAAAAAAAAAAAAAAACCTTAAGGCTGAAATACTGGAATGGGTTAATTTTAATTATATTCTGTAAAAAACTGGGAGAAATAACATCTGATAAATGTAACCATTTTAATATAAAACAAATGTCATTTTCCAGTACAGGAAACCGTTTAAATAAAGAGGCAGGTTTGGACTACAAACATGGCTGCCTCTGTGAACTGTTGTGGGCATTGGTCTGTGTCTGCAGCTTGCCACTGGTTTCCATGTCGCCATGTTCCTCTGCCCCTCTCTCAGCCCCTCCCTTGGTGGTAGCCATGGCAGCATGGTGGCCTCTATCCGTCCCCTCTTCATCCCCTGGTTGAGTTTCTGCTGTCTCCTGGTCTCCATCGGAGCTGTCATCTTCCTCTGCCTCCTCTCCATTAGTCTGTGAGCGTTCAGAAATCCTTGTGAATCTGCTTCTCTTCCCGTTGAGCTCTCCTTCCTGCTCCTGAACCGCCGATGCTCCTGCAGCCTCATTGGCCTCCTCATCCTCCTCTGTCCCCACCTCTGCTCCTGTCATGTCTCCTGCTGTGGGACATTTGTGGTCTCTGTAGTAGCTCTGCCTGGTGAATCCCTTGTTGCATATGGAGCACCTGAACCTGTAGTTGTCTGTGTGGGACTGCTGATGCTCCAGCATGTGAGCCCTGCGGCTGAATGCCTTCTGACAGAACAGACACTTGTAGGGTTTGATACCTGGCAGAGAGGAGAGCTGGTTACAAAAAGAACAAATACCAAAGAAATGCTAGAATATGTTAAGATGTGAAAAATTTACACACTCAACTTTTGTCGACTTTAACACCAAGAATAAAGGTTTGAATTCAATGCCAATTTTCTCAGGGTGTCTGCACATCTACAAAGACTCTTGAGCCTTAAATTCATCCATCTAAAATTAAGCCCTTAAAATGTATTAAATTCATTTTTTAAAAGTTGGGCTTTAATATGGTCATTATGGATATTGATTTAATTTTAGAAAGTGCCAATTTCATCACCAAACTTCATCCAGCCAAGTAAATTCCATTCATAATGGTCTAAAGCATCTTAAATTTGAGATGGTAAAACCTGTAGAAACCTGTAATATTGTTATATTAAACATTAATATGAGGTCAAAGAAGTATTTGCATCTGCACTAATATTTGGTTTTATGTTATGCAGTGGTGGACACACTTCCGCTCCGCAAATGAAAAATTTGCAGAGCTAAATTTTCCATTTAGCATTTTTGCTAATTTTGAAAAAGCTTAGCGCACTTAGCTTCCTCTAAATACCATGCTGATGTTGGGCTTCAGTGCTTTAGGGTTACTGTAGCTAATTTTCTAATTGGTTCCCACTATTGATGTTGCGTATCAAGTTCCACCACAGCCACACAGTCAACAAGCTTCATACTTGATCATTACAAAATGTATGGACTCAACACTTTGAACTCAATTGAATTTTTAACCCCAGATGAGACAAAGATGAGCTCTTTGACCACAAAGACTAAAGCAACATCTGGAAAGCAATTAGTTTCTGATAAATCGCAAGTATCAAACTCCAGTCCTCAAGGGCCACTGTCCTGCAGTTTTTAGATGTGCCACAGGTACAAAACACTGGAATGAAATGGCTTAATTACCTCCTCCTTGTGTAGATAAGTTCTCCAGAGTCCTGCTAATGACCTAATTATTCTATTCAGGTGTGGTGCAGCAGAGGCACATCTAAAAGTTGCAGGACACCTGCCCTTGAGGACTGGAGTTTGACACCCCTGCGATAAATGGACTCTTCTGACAGTGAGGGCAATGTGGTAAGAGTGGTCAGAATTGTGCCAGAAGCTTGTGTATGTAAACTATGAAGATCTTCAGACAACAGATGGGTCGTTATTTTCTCACCAGAATGTGACAGGATGTGGGCTTTCAGTTTGTCTGGTCTGTTGAATTCTTTGGTGCAGCCCACATGTGTCCTGAGAAAGGAAATAAGGAAGATGCAAAAATGTGTGGGAAAAATAAAAGTATTTGAGCTATAATTACATAGATCGGGTCAGGGGAAGGGGTTGGGGAACTTTTTCACTTGTCCTCCTTCTGGAGCCTCACCTGAAAGGACACTTGTATTTCTTAAAAGGCTCGTGGATCAGCATGTGTCTCTTCACTTTGTCCTTTCTGTTGAACGTCGCCTCACAGAGAGAACACTTGTACGGTTTCTCACCTGGAAACAAAATAAAACTCATCTTTTGTTGGATTCAAGGTTCACACAAGTTCCCTGACTTAACACTGCGAACTGAAATCGCACATTTTAGATCTGAGTTGGAAAAACCTTTGTTAAATTTCAGACCTGAGTGAATGCGAGTGTGCAGCTTGAGGTAGTGCTCAGTCTTGAAGGCCTTTTTGCAGATCTGACACTTAAATCTTCCTCCAACGCCATGAGTGGGCAGGTGGCGCCGGAAGTATCTCTCACATGGGAAGACCTGATGATGAACAGAGAGATGGCGAACAGATCAGAGCTCACCTAAAAGTGAGACTTTTAGCTGTAAATGATCAAGAGTAGCTATAATCACTATAGCAGCACCTAGTGACATAAGGAACTCAAGACTCAAAATGAAATGGTGTTTAAAAAACTTTGCTGTTCCTGATTTTCTCTCTTGCCCAAACATGAGCAACTATTGAAAAGTCAGTTTTTTCTACAGCTGACCTGTATACTATCATCTAAATGACTGTAATCCTGTCATTTATGTATGTTTTATGAGCAGATTGGATAACATCTGAAGCGCTTCTTTTCTTTTCATGAGGACATGCACACATCAGAGAACAGAAAGCATGACTTCCAAACTGACATTATTTATGAGCTTTTGGCGTTTTAGGTTGTAGAAATTAATTTCATTTGAATCACTCTGAGCCTCATATGTGCAGCATGATGGTAAGAGGTGTACCTTCTGACAGTGAGGGCAAGGGAAGCTGTGAGAGGCGGTCAGCAGGTGTTGCTCCAGAGCTTCCTGGGTTGAATACCTGTTCTGACATTTCACACACCTGCAGTGGCACAAAGGCACTCTGGTGAAAACTAAACACTGCATGTAAAGGAAATGCTTTGGGGGTTTTCTGTTGTATTTAGACTAAAGAATAAAGTTGGAGGAGATTTTTTAAATAAAGTAGAAAACTAGATATACATAGATACAGACATTTCTTCTACATGTTTACTGAAGCTGATGTGTCAGAATGAACATCCTGCAGGAGAAGTGGCGGTCCTGACCTGAACACGCTCGTCTCCTTGCGTGTGTTCTGCTGTGGGCAGAAGCAGTGGGAGTACTGGTGGACTCCCAGCTCAAACAGGGAGGGGAAGACCTTGCTACAGAGGTGGCAGCGGTACGTCAGCTGCTCCTGGTGCGTCCGGATGTGTTCCAGGAAGTGGTCCAGCTTCTGGAAGGTCTGGGAGCAGCTCTTCAACACACACTTGTACACCTGTAAGGAAACACAACTGACGCAACTTTAGTCCCAATCTGCTCAATCTCTATTACTTATGTGTACTGGAACTTGTACAAAAGATTAAAATACAAACTAAATTTCTTCACTTTTAACTCAATTTTTAGACTTTTTAATGTGGTCTTGAATGAGATTTCTTCAGGCTTCAGCTGCTTAGAACAGAAAAACAAAACAATTCTCTCTGCCTGCTTGTTAAGCCCCAAACCTCTGAACAAGAGAAGGATTTTAACTTTGTTCCCTCGTTACTGCACCTCCCCTCAGCATAGATATAGACATATTTGGTAACCATGGAAATGTCAGACTCTTGGCTACAAGCTGCAGGTCAGACCTTAGTGACCAGGGACCTCATACATAAAAGAATGAAGTTTTCACACTAAAACTTGGCGTACGGAGAAATTTAGAAAAGTGCGGTGCACAAACAAAATGGGATGCATAAAGCCGTGTGTTCATGTTACTTTATTGTCTTGGGATAAATACGGTTCAGTTTCATTGTTTACTTTTAAGCAATAAAAAAATATGTTTGATGCTTCTTGGTCTAAAAAACACTAAATGTAGTCAGGTTTCAGTGTCTTTAGGTGAGTTTTGACGCTTTGTAGTTCGATATTGTTCACAGAAAAAGTTTGCATGGCTGCCGTAAATTTTCACGCCAATGTATATTTACGTACACTTTGACGCAAAGTAAATTTTTATACATGCTGGCTTGCGAGTAAAATATGGCGCCGCACATTTTTTGTGCGCACGCACACATTATGCATGAGGCCCCTGATCATTTGCTGTAAAAATCCCCAGATGTATTAACCTCTACACAGGTAATGCAGATCTACAGTTCACAAAGGTTTGTAGCCTTATTCATGATATTTTCAAAAGGTTTATATAATTTGGCGAGGGACAAAAAGAAATAAAATTCTTTTCTCCTGCCTCACCTGCTCGCCTTTGTGCTGGGTCAGGTGAGACTTGAGCTGGAAGTAGGTCTTGAACTTGCAGGTGCAAAATTGGCACTGGTAGGAGCTGTCTATCACAACGATCTGCTTGGTTTGAGCGCCGCCCTGCTGGTTCTGGTCAGACATGAAGTGAGCGTGACTGTCCTGGGCGTCTCCCCGTTGGCTGGCGGTCAGACCGGGTTCAGCCTCCATCACTGCCTCCTCCCCTGGTTCCTCTGTAAACAGGAAGTGAGGTCACTATACAGGCTGCATATCTGGAGTTAGTTTTGTTGTCTAAAATGAAGCTCACCCGTTTGGGCCGGCTCTGGTTCTGTTTGAGTCTGGTCTCGGTCCATGTCGCCTTGTTTCTGCCGCTCCGCCATCCGTTCTTCCTCAATGAATGAAACGGGAACCACCTTCACTGTGATGGGCAGCCGGGTCACAGTGTTCGCCACACTCATCGGCCACACCTGGACAGTCAGGACAGCAGGGGGCGCTTGTTCATTCAGATGTGAATCTCTGTGTTTTGTGATTTGAGTTGATCCCAGTTTTTAGGGTTCAGATATGATATTTAATTCAGAAACCAGTTTTTCTTTTCAAACGGTCAAGAGTTCAAATTATGTGACTGACAAGAGGAAAGAAATACAACATTTATTTAAATTCTATTACGACCTTAACTGCCTGGCTTTAAATACAAAAATATTTTTAAAAAATGAATAAAAAACAATTTCACAAAACATTAAGCAGACTCAAATCAATTTGATCATTTTGGACTGAATTCCAGGATGAAGAAACTGTGATTCCCTGTAGAGTCGGGGGAGTTTTTTCTGCACATTTACTTATTTACTTCAGCCATCTTAAAATTCACCTCTAGAAAAACAAAAACAGACAGTCCACCTTGTGAGTCTGCATGTGTTTCTTCACATTGGACTTCTGGGCGAAGGCCCGCCCACAGACAATGCACTGGAACGGTTTCTCTCCTGTGTGGCTGCAGGAAGAAAACAGACCAAGTGGTGATCCTCCTCCATCTACACTGGAGTCAGTCGGTGGGCAAAGTCCACGTTATGCTGCTCACCTTCTGATGTGTTGCTGGAGGTCAAAGTTTTTGGAGAAGAACTTATTGCAGAAATTACACTTCAGCTTTGGACCTTTTCCCTTCAGGTGATCTGCTGAGGAGAGAAACTTAGAACTAGAATTATAGACTTTATTGTCATTTAAAATCTACATTTTGAGCAAAATTTTGTTGCAAGGCTCCAATAAAGACAAAATAAGTAATTAATAATAAAATGTTTTAATCTAATATGGAAAATAAATATATATACGTATATATCATAATCAGCATCATAGTCCAGACTTTTTCAACCTGATTGGTACTTCTGCTTTGCATCAATACCTTGAATGGTTAAATTCCAGTAATATTTTAGGTTTATTTGTAACTTGCACACATATTGGAACTGAATATTTAGTATTCAGTTCCTTTTTACAAAATGTTCATGTATTTTATTTTATCTGTGGAAAAAGGCAGAAGTTAGGGTGACTTAACTTTTGCCTTTTCTAAACCTGTCACAATAATTTATCTCAATAAGTAATAAATCAATGATTTGCTTAATAAATTAATAGCTTGATCATGTCCAGTCTGATTAATATTTTTTGAAGTGTAATTTTGCTAACGGAGACTTCATATTCTATTTTCTTCTTGTTATTTTGGTTGTTGTGATTTAATTGGATAATTAAAATGTCTTCCATTTCATTAGTCTTCGAGAGGGCAAACTTCCATTATAATGCCATTATCAATATGTTACTTAAAATGATCTGAAAACAAAAATATAATTTATCACAATAATTTCTGGGACAATTTATAATTAGATAAATATAAATTTGTGATGGTGCAAGACTAATCTAGTCTTACACTTTTGGCTGAATATCTTCTTGCAGCCGTCCATGTTTCCTTTCATTGGTGGATTTACTGGTATGTTTTGAGCCACTGTCATGTTACAGAGCATTTTAGAGGGTTTAAGACGTGGGTATCAAACTATGGCCCTGCAACCTGAATTTGGCCTGCAGCACAATTATATTTGTCCCAAGCTGCACCTCTAGCTGTCTGCCAGAGCTGGCCCCACTAACACTACAAACCTTTGAATGTTTTATAACCTAACATGTGAAGTCGACACCTCTGGTCTGATCCTGAACAGAAAGCTGACCAGAGTTGATGTGAAGGTTTAATTTCCCTTTGGCATCAAAAAAGTGTTAAAAAGAGGGAAATCAGCTGAAAACAAATAAATCCATGATTTGCAAAAACTCTAGAAAACCAGGCATCATTTCCTTCACTTCACAGCTAAACACTAACATTACTGCACCTGTGGCTACAGACCAGGAGCTTTCCATCATTGACGTATGAATGTGTGTGTGAATGTGTGTGAATATGAGTGACTGATTTCATTATAACATGTCTTTAAAGCACTCAGGTGGTTGGAAAACCACTAAGTCTGATGTCAATATTTTTATAGTTTTTTATAGTAAAATCGCAGTATAATGTAACAGTAATATACGTTCACAGATGGGAAGCAACTAGTTACGTTTACTCAGTTACATTTACTTGAGTAACTTATTGAAATGTTTGGAAACAATTTACATCTAGGAGTAAAAATACATCTAGGAGTATTACTCTGTACTTAATACTCTTGACTAATTTTCTTATCTATGCTCTTAATTGGGTAAAATGTCTGGATTCTCTACCCACTGTAAGGAACGTCACAAAAATTAAGAACAAACTCCTTTTAAATAAACATTCACCCCACACACACACCTGAAGTTGTGACTGAAGTGACTGAAGTTATATTGATCTGGAAAACAGTTCATTTTACCTGATCTTGTTATTTTGTAATTATGTTATTTATATAAATTCTTTTCAGTTTGGTTCTTAAAATACCAACATTTCCAAATAATTTTATATTTTGGTCCATCTTCTGATATAATTCTTAAATATGAAGTAATTGATGTTCTGTACTTGAGTAAACTTTTCAAAAAATACTTTTATCACTTGAGTACATTTCTTGGATTGTTACTTTTTACTTTTAATTGAGTAAAAATATGCTGAAGTAGTGATAGTCTTACTTGAGTCCACATTTTGGCTACTCTGCCCATCTTTGCATACATAAAGTAGTTAAGTGACAAAACGTGATAAAATCCGGTGTCTAAGGAATACTTTAGTAAGTCATCACCTGCTGCTCCATCCATTGTCTTCTTGCTGCTCCGGGGCTGTTTGGGTATGATGACCTTTTCGAAGTCGCTCAGCTCTGCCATGCTGCCCATGTGGCTGCAGCTCTTTGCTTTGCTGCCCTGTTTCCCAGGGCTGTAGACGGGAGTACTGCTGAATGACTGGCCCTCCACGCACTAGCCAGGCACCCAGTGAGAAGGAAACAAGTAAATAAACACGGGAACTGGAACTGGACGGTGTATGAGATATTGAGGACTGCAGGTGTAGGAACTCACCTGAACAGGGTGGAAAGCTGGCAGGCCTAACGTATGGATCTCTGCTGCACAGCCAGCACCAGCAGCCGCTGCAGCAGCAGCAGGGCCTGCCATGTGGGGCATCGTGCTGTACACCTGCACCACCGAGTTGCTGTGGCTCACTGGCACCTGAGAGGAGAGGGGTTGCTGGGTGGGCTGCCCAGCTGGCAGGGCTGGGGGCAGTGCATGGCTGGAGGGCAGAGGGTGGGAAGCCTGCTGCTGATGCTGCTGCTGCTGATGATGGTGGTGGTGGTGATGATGCTGAAGATACGATACCCCCGCTGTGTGCATGCTCAGGTTGCTCTGCAATAACAGCAAAACATCTGAAGAATGTGTTTCAGTTGGAGCAAAGCAGCGACCGCTCCAGGATGTACCTGTATGGGCGTCTGCATGGCGGCCATGGGCTGGTCGATGGAGGTGAAGGCAGAGATGGCCGACATGAGGACGTCATCGCTGACCAGCACGTTGCCTTGCACCAGAGTGTGAGTCAGAGGAGATGGAGGGACTGCTATATAGGTGGATACCTGATGGCCGAGCAGGATAGAAGGAATTTAAACAACTACAGATAGCCAAGTAGATTTTTAGCATTTTGTTGCAGATTTGGTAATTAGCTTATCCAAATACCATTAGCTACAAAAAAAAAGTTGAGTCCAACTTTAAAACTTCTGGGTTTCCTTCTCACTTTTATTCTCTGTTCAATAATTATTACCTTCGTTTAGCATAAATGCTACCTCAGATCTTCTGATTCCATGCTAGCTTGATATATTTGACTGGCAGCCAATGAACATGGCAAATAACATTACAATAAATTATTGTATCTTATATTTTGCAGTTATGATTGAAAAACAGATTAGATTTTCATATTAAAGAAATATTAACATTTTCTGATTATCAATGTATTCGACTCAACTTTTTAACTTGACATTTTTTTTATATCTGCCAGTTTTCCAGGGGCACTACTTTAAAAACCAATGGGCCAGATTATAGCACTAATGTATCAGCCGCATCAAATATTAATCGGTTTCAAATCTATTAATAAATCAGTCTGAAAGAATCCAAATTTGGGGCTAATATATGTTTTAATAAAGAAATAATAATATCTAGCTTTTTCCAAGTATCTTTATTTTAAAAACAACAACAATAACAAGGGAATTGTTCCCCTCCACTGTCGCCACATACTTGCTCAGGAGAAGGGATTGCTGCAAGCAAAGTGAGTAAACAATCAGATTTGAGGTGTTCATATGCTCTGCAAATTCTTAGTTTTCCTTAACAAAAAGGAAACGGGCCCACAGCCTCACAGATCCTTTTCCCACATACTTGTTCTTTATATTAAGTCGAACTTACCTGGAATGTCTGATGCCACAAAGTTCAATATTGATCACAACTGACCCAAACACATCGTTCCAGTTACAGTACAACATGCATAAACCATCAGCAACTCTACACACCAATCAGTTTCCACCGCTCTGTCCCCACCTGTCTGTTGATGGCAGTTTGGGGTACAGAGCCGACTGACGGGACCGGCGCGTAGGCGTTGGTGGAGGCCAGGGACACGGTGGACAGGGAGGGGCTGCCAGACTGGCACTGCTCCCTCTTGTGCGTCATGAAGGCAGGCAGAGAGTTGAACTGTTTCTTACACTTGCCACACAGGAACACGTCTTCGTCGTCTGCAGGATGATTAAAAACAACCAGTCCGGTTAATATTAGTAGAAAAAAAATCCTGCAGATGGAAACGAGAGCAAACAGAATATTTCATACAAGCCAGTTCATCACTTCAAGCAGTGAATTCCTGCACGTGGTCTCCTGATCTAATGGGACATTTGTGGTAAATGTCCCATTAGATCAGGGCACATTTATTAACTGCAACAAGCAGTTAATCAATTAATCACCCAATGATTTCCATTCTGATGATTTATATTTTCTGAAAGGCAAATTTCTTTACAGACACTTCACAATTTACTTTATTTATGGTTTCTGTTGAGTTATTTTTATCTGTATTTTATTTATTGATTTTCTTTGTTGTGATTTATTTTGGATATTTAAAATGTCTTCCTGTATGGAGTGTTATTTACAAAATTAAAGTTTATTAGTCTTTAAGATGCCCAAATTGCATTACTATGCCATTATCAATATATTTTTCCCCAAACTGTCTTTTTTAAATTTAAAGAACATAACTTGCAGAGTTAGGGGGAAATTTTTTACAAAACTTTTTTTACAATTTTTTTTAACATTTAGATACAGATTGTCCATCTGTTTAAGTTTAATTATCTTTTTTACACACAGTGCTCAACCTCCCTTCCAGTTTCACTCTTCTGGGTTTTTTTTACATCTGCATAATCTTCGATCAGTTAGAATTTAGAAACCATGGTAAATGTGGACAGGATTTTGTATAATCAATACAAAATCCAAATTAAAACTATCCAAATTAAACCTAGTCCAGCTTTGAATTCAATCCAAAACATACAAATAAAAAGATTTAGAGGCCACAAAGCTGTGAAATTGCCTTTTTGTGTTTACATTTTAAAATTTCCTGATCAAAAATCAAGTTTTCTGTGTTAAACTAAAAATTAAGGTCATCATCCAAATAATGCAAGAACTCACATAAGAAGAAATTTAGATTTTTTTTCTGGCTTAGAAAAAAATGCAATAAGACATAAAGTTTATAAAGTTTGTGTGTATTTGTTCCCCATATTAAATTGTAATTTTTCCATATTATTCCAGACTGTGCAGGAACCCTGTGAGTGATCTCACATACCCATGGGCTGGATGGCTGGCGTCGCAGAGACATTTTGGTTGTTTGGGTCAGGAACTCCGCCTTGACCATCCAGCAGTGACTGAACTGCCAGCACAGTCTGGTTGTCCATGCCTGAGGAAGATAGAGATGGAGATGAGGTCACTGTGACAAAAGCAGTTGTTTTCATAAGATGTGAAGTGTGTTCTGACATATAGAGCAATAGTTTTGACACTCTACTTACTAATCAGGCAATTCTGAAAGCAGTTGGTTGCACCACATTTTATTTAGGGGTATCTGAATAAGGTGGTCAGAATACAAATGGACACCACATTTTTCAGAGTTTTTTATTATTATTATTATTATTATTATTATTATTATTATTTATTTTTAAGAATAAAAAAAACAGTGTATCATTTTCCATAACACTTCAGTTACCTTTAACCAGTACTACTTTGTAGTACTGGTTAAAGGTAGTAGGTACTACTTTGTCCATCACATAAAATCACTACAAAATATATCAAAGTTTTTGGTTATGATGTGGAAAAAATGTGAACAGATTCTAGAGTAAAGAATGATTTAGTTGTGCAAAGAAAACATCATTTCTGCAAAATGTTCAGCTTTCTATGTGTTTACGTCGCCAACCACTTAGGTTTTGTACTCTGATTACAAGTTGTACATGGATTCAATGTTAATATGAAATCCTAAACACATCAGGCCTAAAATCCAAGCTTGAAGCAACTTAGTAGACTTGTGACAGCGTGTTGCAGTTTAAAAGGACAGCGAGAGAAACGAATATCGCCTCAAACTGCGCACCCACAATAGGATGTCTGATAGAAAATGGGTGGAATTAAAACGGGAAAATATTTCATATCTGCTTGGTTGTTTACATTTACACTTTCAGAGTTTTTCTGTTCTCTACAATGATAAACGTCTAACTGAGATTCAGACATGTTTTTCTCATTTCCATAAAGACCACAAAATATATTTATCAAAAATATCCTCAAATGCGCGACTATGTTTATGATTATGCAACAATAAAAGGAATATTACTACCTTCGAGCACCTCAAATATTGCCTGCGCCATCTTGAAGCTCTCCTTTTCTGTAATAGGCGCTCCACTAGTAATGCCTGCTGCTTGGTGTAAATACACAGAAGTCAAGAAAACGTGAGAAAAGCATTTTAAACATGAAGGCTTCACGGAAAATCCAAGTATAGCTAAGCAATTGGGGGTATGTTTTACTTAAGTTACAAAGTGTAATAGCTAATAATAAATATGTATTAAGTGCCTGTATAAAAATAACTTGAAAATAATGAAAGATGCTGCATTTTTAAGCTCAGTCTTAACTGAAATTTCGTTTATTTAGCCATTTTATTTAATAAATGTTGACTCACAGTGATTTTCTCCACTGAACATGAACGCACCTTCCAATCGAAGAATCTGTGCTCGTGCACATGACAGGCAGCTGTTCGCACCAATCAGAGCCCACCAGCCTCGCGACGCCGAAAACGCACCTATTCGACCAATGGGGTTTGGTCTTTCTATCCACGTGCAGGTTTCGCGGCAAAAAAGATTTCGCGCGAAAAGCGACCAACAGCTTGTTTGGATGTCGATCAGCTGGGACAATAACAACAAAAACGGCCGAAAGCTGGGTCGCGAGGACACTTTTACAGATTGGCCGCGCCCAGTGATGAGCGACCCGAGGACCTCAGCCTGCCGGTTTGATGAATGAACGTAGATTGTGGCTCTTTCATTTCGCGTTATTTTTGCATGTTTTGTCGGACTACCTCCTGCGTGCCCCAACAAAACGAGGGGAATGAAGATATGCGGCTAAAGCTAACATGCTAACTCACCCTATACATCTATACGCAACTTAAATCTTGTACTTTCATCGAGACAGACGCCTGGTTTCACAAATATACAGACGGAGATTATTTCGGCGCGTGGCGATGCGTTTTGGTCTGTAGATATTTTATGCTGATAAGCTAACTTCTGTAGGCTGCACTAAAGTTTCTTTAGCTAAATAACTGAGCTCTGATTTCAAGATAAAATAAAATAATGTCACTGCAAGGTGGTTAATAGCTACCTTAACTGCTGCCCGGTTCATTTAGTGAACTTGTGTGAGTCTTTGTTGTTGAGCTATAAGTTAGCTTGTTAGCAGGGCATCACAGTGGCCAGGCCGCGGCCGAACTCTGCTGACAGGAGGCTCGAAAACAAAAGATCCGCTCGCTCCTGAGCCAGCTCATTCACAAGCAGCGTTCATTACCTCCACCATAACATTTTAAAAATCTTTTTAATAACATTTCTGCCTTTGAGTCTGTAGGCGTGGTGCGGATTATGCGCTTAAGCAGCGATTCTCAGTTGCCAATTTTCCTGTTTGGCAGAACATCCTGTTTTTCAGTCTCACCTCTGATCTACATTTGATTGATCAAATCAGTATTTCTAATTTAGATTTAAGTGACTAGATCAACATTTTAAAGAAAAAAGGAGCTTTGCTTTTGAAGAAACTCCTTTTAACAACACACACCCCTGAAAAGATTGCCCATTTTGCACCACAACATTCACAGGGCAGTGCAAATGCCAGTAGGTGTTGATCCTCTTTCACAGCACGGCATTGCAGTGTCCAGTGAGGGCCACCATGTCAGAAACTCTGATAACAGGGCAGACGTCGGAGGATCTGCTGGCAGATTTTGAGACGCTGCTGAACTCTGGGAGCATAGACCTGGGCGAGGAGCATCAGATAGTCATCATCACCAGCCCCAGCAACGAGGGGCTCCACCCGGCCGTTGCCCCGACCAGCACAGGGGAGATCCTGCTCTTCGCCACGCCACAGGGCCCCACCGACGTAGGGGTCCAGGACAAGAGGCGGCCTGTTCTGGGGAGGCCTCCGGTGAGAAGAAGGGGAGATGAGGGGAGGGCAGTGTGAGAGAGAGTGAAAGAGCAACAAGGGAAGTGGTTAAACAAGGGCTTTCAGATGTTCTACAGTGCAGCAGAGCTCTTCCAAAACCTCAGCATCTGTTGCTTGAAGGCATCTTGTTTTGCACATCTGCATTCTCCCATGATACATCACCTCTACATCATCTAATACGACATAATAAACCTCCATTGTAACATGTTCTCTCCTCCACCTGTTTGTGGTTAGGTAAAGAGGAAGTTGGACCTGGACAGCGATCATCAGTATGTCAGTACCACACGACCAGCCACAGGCCAAGTCCCGCCCTCCACACCTGCTCCTCCTAGAGGTAGATTCATTTAAAAAAAAAAAAAAAACCTCACAGCAGGAGGCATTCATATATGTGAGTGCTTCCAACACACACACACACACACACACACACACACACACACACACACACACACACACACACACATATACGTCAACCTTTGTCATTGTTTTAAGAGCAGCTGATGCTTTATTTAAAAAGTCCTCCATTGTTTTCTGCCAGGTTCAGTAGTTAAAGGGACTAACGGCGGCTTTTCTCTGCATTCAGATCACATCCAGTGACATGCAAGTTTTCATTCCCCTCACCCTCAAACTTCTATTCATAAACTACAACACGTTGTATCAAGGTTTTATATGATTGACATAAAAATATGATATGGGGAATAAAATTGTGTTGACCTCCCTTTACTCAAAAAACACAACACAAGCATTTGCTTTCTAAGTAGTAAGTTATGTCTGCCTGTGTGCAATTTATTTGAGCTTTGTTCATTGAGACGCTAGATCTCATTTACAAGAGAGAAATGTTTTTATGAAAATAAACAAAATTACAAACACAATGCAAGTAGTTAAGAACTATGTCTCAGTTAAATAAAAACAAGCGCAAATTAAAACAAAAAGTTTTCTCTTTTTGTATTAGATCAGAGCAGAGTAAGAAAATGCTTTAGTACAACTTCAGACTGTGCTAATGAAATACTGAAAGTATAAATTTGGCTGTTCTGTGAAGGCCTCAGAGGTTTGTTAGAGAACAAATAGCATCATCAAAACAAGAAATAGGCTTAAATGATAAACTTTTGCTGGGTGATAAATTTTCTCAGCACTTTTTGTGATAAATGGTAATATTGTTGTTATGAGATAATTTTCTAGTAATATAACAGTAATGGCATAATAATGTAAGCTTGCCCTCTCAGAGCTCAATAAACTTTAAATTCTAACAAACATTTAACACTGGAACTGGAAGAAATTTTAAATATCTTAAATAAATAAAACAGAAACAATACGTAAAATGGATTATAAAGTTTCTGTAAACAAATTTGTCCTTCAAAAAAGGACTACTGTAACTCCCTGTTCATCGGAGTCCACCAAAAACACCTTCAGAGGCTTCAGTACATTCAAAACAGTGCTGCCAGGATCCTAGTGAGAGCTCGTAAATTTGATCACATTACACCAACTCTTTATGAGCTTCACTGACTTCCTGTAAATTATAGGATTCAGTATAAAATTGCACTTATCACCCATCACTGTCTACATGGAACCTCACCGGATTACCTGAAGGACCTCCTTACTTCACATTCAACTTCTAGACCCCTATGATCCCATTCCAGCAATCTTCTCCACTTTCCTCGATCAAGACTAAGGACTATGGGTGATCGAGCATTTGCTGTGGCTGCTCCTCGTCTTTGGAACTCTCTCCCGGACTATTTGAGAGCCCCGCAATCATTGTCCGATTTTAAAACTGGCTTGAAAACTTTCCTCTTTAGACAAGCCTTCTCCACTTTTATTTGACAGTCTTTTTTTAATTGTTTTTGATTGTTGATTTTATGTTTTTAGATGAACCATGTAGCACTTTGAGATTTTTATTAATGAAAAGTGCATTATAAATTAAATGTATTATTATTATTATTATTATTACTAGTTGAGACCAAAGTACCAGACTGAAGACTTTTATCATCCAGTTTTTGATAGAAAGAAAGAAAAGAGAAAAACAATAAATCATGCAAATGGAAATTATTGAACTCAGTTTAATTTATCCTGTGATTCATTGATTTATTGATTTATTTCTTATTGCGACAGGCCTAATAAAGACACAAATCCACTGAACCACTGTTCAATCTGTCATCCTATCATGGAAATATGGAGTAAGGCAACCCTGTCAGGACATGACTGCTGTTTGGGTGTGAGAATCTGTCGACAGGAATGCAGTTTAGTGAAGCTATCCACAAATTTGACTGTTATAAATGGGCAGTAAAGAAGACACAAGATATTTTTTAAAGAAAGTCCAAAGAAATCCTTTGTGTAATTTGCCACAAGACGGGTAGGGAAGATGGCAAACATATAATTGGAACATATTTTAATGTTATGCATGGTGATGAAAGATTATTGCACACATGGTGAATCACTGTGGTGGCTCCACCATGTGCTTTTCTACCGTGGAAACAGGAAGGTGGTCAGAGTCGATGAAGGACAGAAAACAGGGACGTCAATTCTGTTGAAATAACTTTATTTATCCCCGAGGGGCAATTTCAAGTCACAAGTTGTACAGATAGACTGAAGCCAACAGAATTCATAAAATTCACACATATTTTATGTGACTGACTGTGTACAGTGTGAAGTAATGTGAAGTAATTCTGTAGCCAGTCAGATTAAAACTTATTTACACAATAGAATGGTCAAGCCAAAGCCCAGACCTACATGACGGAAAACAAAAACAGCAAAATTAAGATAATTAGGAAATGAGATTTAAAGAAATGGTTCAAACATTTTCAGTACTTTGGTAATTGTTGGGTTATAATGGATAATAAACGTGTTTTTATATGAAATTTGACACTCATGAAAGGAAAAAATACCCATGAAAGGACTAAATGAGTAACACACAGAATTAAACAGAGAGAACAATCCAAGCCCAGTATGATCAGAAGATTAGATTAGAGAAAGATCACTCAAATATAACCTAAACTGAGACAGCCTGAATCAAGAGGGCAGCCTTACCTGCAAATAAAACAGTAGTTACAGTTTTTCAGTTTGTAGATTAAACACCTCTTGGTGTTTTCTGTTGATATTGTTGCATATGTAGTCGACTCATTCATTTATACACAGCAAATCACCTGGAACAAGCTGCTTCTGGGTTATTGCAAAAAAAAGACAACTTTGGCTTCAATCATCATATCTCAAAATTAGCACAGATGAGACGTTGCAATGTATTTTACAACTTAAGTACAACCAAAGCAGTTTCCCAATTTTTCATGTTAAAAATCTAAAACTCAAGACTGTGGAGGAGATTAAATATTTAGGCATGGTTTATGAGTCCGACATCTTCAAATCATAAATCTGTAATGTTGTAAACTTGTAAATCTTTTAGACAAGTCAGAAAAATTGATTCTAAATACTTTTTTATTTAGATTTTGTAAAAGCTTAATTATTACTTTTCAATCTGTGTCGTAATCATATTGTCCACTTAACCAAATAACACATTAGTTGAAGTTGGAGGATGATGGTGCAGTATGTTTTTAATGGCTTACCACATGAACAAACTTCTATGTGATTTTTAAATTGTATTTCTTATGTAAAGAAAACATCACAATTGTGAATTTTAAAAAAAAAAATTTTTGACATTAGAATACTAACAGCAAAAAAAACATTAGTAAAATAGCTGTGTATACTAGCAGAATACACAGATATTGTTGATGGCTCTTTGGGCGTCTTTCAGCAATGGCTCCTACTTCTCCGACTTACCAGTAGGCCTTTTTCAGTTCAACTACTTGTGGTTTTAAGGTCATTTGTTTATTTCTAATCGGCCATTTCCTTCATGCCAAACAGGATGAGTCTACAATCCCTCAGTCAGAAGTAATGAGGCGCTCTTCCTCTGTTTCCTCAGTGCGCACTGTTGGCCTGTAAGGCCAGTACCATCAGTCAGTACCATCCTGACCTTTACTCCAGCACCATGTCAGAAGGGGAAAACGGTTGTGCTGATCAGATTGTCTGGCTTTGTGTTGAAGTGACATTGTTCCTGCACAACGCAGCCAAAGAGGAACCTGTTTCAGTGAAACCCAAAGGACGACGTAGAAAGAAGCTCTTGTTGTTTTATCTTGTTTCACTTTGTCCCAGGCGCCTGCATTTAACTTCCTGTCTCTGCTGGAGAAGAATATCCAGACATCTTCCACTTGTTTTGTCCCGTCCATCCATCCATTTTCTGTACACCCTTGTCTCTCAGTGGGGTCGGGAGGGTTGCTGGTGCCTATCTCCAGCTAACGTTCCGGGCGAGAGGCGGGGTACACCCTGGACAGGTCGCCAGTCTGTCGCTTATTTTGTCCCCTGATCAGTTTTAGCTTTTTTTTTTGTTGTTGTTTTATTTTTCCAGTTGTGCGATAATGTTTCCATTCTTGGATGATGGGCTGAGCAGTGCTCCTTCAGATATCTGCTTTAACTCCTCTGCTCTTTTTTAGGCAACTCCAAAAGCAGGAGGTTGAGTATGGTACAGGGAATTCTGGGTAAATACAATCAAAACGAACACATCAGTCTATCTTGTCAGTATTTAGCCATTTGTGGTCTTTAGCCAAAGACAAAAGAGAAATCTGACAACAGCTAAAATTTGACATCACTCCTTTTTTTATTTTTTTTTTATATACATTTTGTAAAGAAGGAAAGTTGTTCTCAGTTTCTTCTTTGGAGGTTTTCATGTCATTTCCTTCAGTGTTTCTTGGTGCAGCACTCCCACAGGACTGAGGAGGAACAGGTTTTCAAACACTTTGGTTTATTTGACACAGCAGCTGAAAATCGAACAAATGTTATAATTTTGGTTCCAAATCAAACCGAGTCTTCTGGACTATCAGATGTGAAAACATCCTTAATCTTCATCTTGCTGTTTAATCTCTAATGTTTCTTCAGAGGCCTTCACAGAACAACTGGATTTATACTGAGATGAAACTACTCACAAATATGATGTTATTGGTAATTACATGACTTCTGTAGACAATCCATTGCCCTGGATTTTATTAGTGATGTCAGAACAATGAAGCCAAATATTCCTTCCACATCGTAGTTGTGTCCTACTTTGTGCTTAATAATTAAACAAACAGGCAAATGTTTGAAGTTGTAATGTACCAGATGAAATGGGGTGCAATACTTTGGAAGAAGATTTTGCAAAATGTTGAACTCGAGAGCAGGAGCCCTATAATGGAGGTTCAGTTTGCAGAACATTAAATAAACCAGGAGCCTCTGTTAATCCTGAGCATCCTCTTCATCAGACTTCCCTCTTCATAGAAAAGTCAGAGCCTTTTTCAAATTATCTGTAACACAGACTGCTACAAGAGATCCTTTCTGCCCACAGCCATCACTATCAGAATCTTAAATGAATATGAGTTGCTGCAATGTTTAATTTCCCTTTGACTTGTTTTTTGAATGAATTTGAATTCTACAGGAAATGTAAACTCAGACATTCTTTGTTTTCTGCAAAGTTCCTCGAAGCTCGACGGAGAAGTCCCGATACGACACGTCCCTAAACCTGACCACCAAGCGCTTCCTGAACCTGCTGTCGCAGTCAGCCGACGGCGTGGTGGACCTGAACTGGGCCTCCCAGGTCCTGGATGTCCAGAAGAGACGCATCTATGACATCACTAATGTCCTGGAGGGAATCCAGCTTATCTCCAAGAAGTCCAAGAACAACATCCAGTGGCTGTGAGTGTGAGAGCAAACCAGACTGCCGGGGTAACTTCTGAGTTTTAACCCAACTGTTGTTCTTCAGCGGCAACCGCATCGATACCAGCCTGGTGTCCCGGCACAAGGAGCTGCAGAGGGAGGTGTGTGACCTGACTGAGGCTGAGGAGCAGCTGGATGAACTCATCTCTAAATGCACCCTGCAGCTGCGGCTGCTCACCGAGGAACCACAGAACAAGAAATATCCTTTTACTCCTTCTAGTGAATGCTGTCTGAGTGACCGGGTTTGATTCATCAGTTGGTTGGATGGCTGTACACCTGCAGAAATATTCATACTTAGGCCTGTCACAACAACACATTTAGCTGGACAATAGATAGTTCCAGAAATTATTGAGATAAATATAGATTGAGATAGATTGTTATTTTGTTATTTTTGTTATTTTGAGACGATTTTCAACTAATTACGATAAAGGCATCTCTTGAAAGACGAAGCATGCATAATGATAAACAGTAACATATGCCTTTTTTTCTTTTGAGTTGTTCTGTATGGTTTGCTTATACAGTTCATTTTAACTTGAATGACCAATATGGAGTTCTTCTTTTGCACTGGGACAACACAGGAGGTGATTTTATTTGCATAAAGTAGAAGAAGGAACTTGGAAATGTAATTTGCAATTTAAATACGATGTTAAAATCCCGTCTTTATTCTGGTCATATGCAACAATTTCAACATTTTTTTGTACAACCATGTGGTGTAAATGACTAAAAGCTTTAGTCATTTTAGACTGCAACAATCAGAAAACAACATTGGAACATTGCAACCTGCAAACAGAAGTGTTAGCTCTTTAACAGCTGCGTCCAGCAGGCTGGGCTACGTGCGCTGTCAGGACCTGCGGCAGTCATTCGACTCCCCAGACCAGCTGGTCATGGTGGTCAGAGCTCCTCCAGAGACTCAGATGCAAGTCACAGAGCCCAGCGAGGTGAAGGCAGAGGAAACCTGCCTCAGTAGCTGCGTTTCCATTTACCCTATAAGTCCACAGTTTGACATTTTGAGCATAAATTCGCTTAATGAAATATTGGAATATTGACAAAGTTTGGACATGTTTGTAATGGAGCTGCAGTGTGTGAGTTCCTCCTGACTGAGCAGCGCTCCTTCATGTCGTCCGTCTCTCTCAGGGCTACCAGGTGTCGCTCAGGAGCACGCAGGGTCCCATAGACGTCTTCCTCTGTCCAGAGGACAGCTCAGGCGTGTGCAGCCCCGTGATGGGTGGCAGCCCTTCTCAAAGCAACTCCGACCCCCCCCACACCCCATCCCCCACGCCACCCGCCGAGCAACTGCCACTGCTGGCCCGAACTGGAGCAGTGGCACTGGACGTGGGTGTGTCTTCTCCAGCGTCCACCTCATCCACGGTAACGGCGGCCTCCCAGCAGGAGGCTTCGCCGCTGGTGCTGGGTGGGGATGCAGGTGAGAGTTCACACTCAGACGTTTCTCACACACAAAAAGATAAAGACCAATAACGATGCCAACATGGCTGATCTCAGGAGAGGAAACTGTATAAGAGTGATGAAACAATCAAATCAAATTAAGACGAGCAGCGATTTGTGCTTTGCAAGGGGGAAAAGCCACATGTACTGCAGAGTTTACCCAGAGAATCAGGTGTTTGGTTAGTGAGTAGCAGCACACACACAGAGGGTTACTGCGGGGCGGGGCGAATGAATGGTGTGTGAAAATATGAACGTACCATAACCACATGACCGCAATAAGGTTCCTTTCAACTAAATTTGTTTTTAATCAAACTGAATGCATATTTAAGTTAACATCAGATCCTATTCGTTTTTCATGTCTCTTTCAGGTCGTAGTGACAGAAGTAACCACAGTGGAAATGCTGTGAAATTGAAAATAAAAAACAAAAATAAAATTATAAGGTGTTCTGTTGGACCTAAATAGATCAGAAATCACATATAAAAAGAGCATGGGAAACGCTGTTTTTCATTGGTTTTAGCTATCATCTGCTGAAATGTTGCTCCAGTAATTAACTAGATAAGTGTAAAGACAGATTAAATTCCAGTGCCTACATCGCATGTTTGACAGGATTTTTTTCATTCTTTTTTTTTACTGTTGACATTTTGGTTCTCTCAGAAGTTGATCAATCTCTCAGCAGGAACGACCGGTTTCACCACAGTGCTTAAACAAAACTCTAGCATCTTTTGTGGTTGGCTGCGTTCCCACGCCATTGTCTTTTCTTTTTTTTTCACACCTCTCGCTTTCGTCAACAGAATCTCTCCTGGGGGGAGACCTGTTCTCCAGCCTGGGGGACATCAGCCACTTCGACCTGTCGCCTCTCTCGTCCTCGGACCACCTGAACGGAGAAGGCCTTCCTCTCCCGTTGGACAGTTTCATCAACCTCTCCCCTCCCTATAGACACGACTACCACTTTGGACTGGAGGACCATGAAGGAATCAGCGAACTGTTCGACTGTGACTTTGAGGACTTGTCGCACGTTTTGGGTGACGGGTAGACGGAGAAAAGACAACTTAAATCGTTCCCAATGTAGGACTTTACCTTTCTGCTGAAGGAGAGCTGTGAACCAATATTTCACAGTCCAATCTTAGTTTTCCTTCCCTTTGGGCTCTGGGAAATTGCCTAGTTATGTAATTTCAAATTTGCCCTTAATTGTACATACCAATGTGAGCACTTCTCTGTGGCTATTTTTTTAAATTTTGACCAGGATTTCAGCTTTAGTATGGCTATTTAAATTATTTATATAAGTTTATTCTGATATTTTGTACCACGTTGTTGGTTTTGGATGTATTATCCAAGTAGACATTGGGCAGAGGGGGATTGGAGTTTGCATGTGCAACAACATGACGTCTAGGATCGGTTCCTGGGAACACTGATTCCAGATGTTTGAGATTGCCTCAGTGTTTCTCTGAAAGGCCTTCAGGTTGAGGAGTTTTGACTGTCAAAGGAAGATTGACGGCCTAGAAAGCATCCTGGAGATTTTCAGAATGAGAATCAGCAGAAAAGCACAAAGTAATTGCAACGTTGGAAGATTCTCCAAACACTGGAATCCTGTAAAACTAGATCATGATGTATCTACGAGATGTTTTAAAAGTCACAGCCCCTGACGGGATTTTTTTATCCACTCTTCCTGAAGTACTCTTCTCTGATTACATTGTAAGAATCAGCTTTCTTAGAATTGACCAGTTTTGAGGACTTCTCTAGAGGATAAATAGTGTCGGTGTGTGGGGAAACCAAGTGGTGACAGATGAGGAGGAATTTCTTAGCATCCTGGTAAAAAGAAGTTCAAATAGACCCAAAATAAACCCATCATTTATTATTGTGGCATAATCTCAAAACTGAAAAGTTTAGAAAAACAAGATCTTTATTTTCTTAAGAAATAATTGCATTCTAGTTAAGTGTGAATTTCAACATGGCGACACCCATCCATTGCATTAGCTCTGACAAACATTTTAAGCTTTACTTTCCATAAACACCACTTTAAATTTCTTCATCACATCATTCCAGGCTTTACATGTAACACTGATTTAAGATGCATTCTTCCACCTGTGTTCTGTAAACATGTTTCCCTCACATCTCACTACTGTAGATGTGAGGAGTGGCCATAATGAAATGCAAAGTCCGCCTTACAAGTTATAACTAGGGGCAGTCGAAGTTGCTCAGTTACCCCAGTGGGAAATCCAATTTCAGAGGGCAATCGGGG
Organism: Poecilia mexicana; assembly: GCF_051168715.1. Classification (NCBI taxonomy): domain Eukaryota; kingdom Metazoa; phylum Chordata; class Actinopteri; order Cyprinodontiformes; family Poeciliidae; genus Poecilia; species Poecilia mexicana. The sequence continues at coordinate 2,693,163 of NW_028263376.1, read as the reverse complement.
CTGTTTTTTCTGACTGGGAAGACAGAATTTTCCAGTTTTTAGTGCATCTGTAATGCAGCATTAGCCCACGGGTTTTCTAACAGATTGAGGTCTGGCCATTGAAAAGGCTGATATTGTGTCTGGTGAACCATTCCCATGTTGATTGGATCTGATGTTTGGGGTTATCAGATTCTGACTGATTTTCCTTTCACTGCGATTCCATCAGTTCTTTATTATTCTTAATACTCTGTTTTTTACTCTAACTATATCCATATTGTCAGGCACACAGCATCACAGACTGTACTAGATTTTTCTTTCTTGTGGAAAAGCGCCATCCTTTGCTCCTTTGAGATGATAATGTTGGTGTAGATTTCCAGTCATCACTGACAAAGCAGAAGGCAACTGGTCTTCTTCTGCTGTTTCACCTCTCATCCATAAAGCTTCATCCAAAAAGCTTCTGAACATTGTTGGAAGAAACTGTAGTCAGAACTCTCACAACAATATGACTAAGGTTGTAAATGTGGCAATTAGGACACAAATCTCTAGCTATGCTTAAAATTTACCATATTGCACAATTTGACATCTAGGAAATAAATGTGCAATTTCCAATTTTGAAAAAGCTTTTTTTTTAATCAAATGTTTTGGTGCTAGGATGGCACTAGGGTTTTTGGCCGTATAAAATTTGGTTTAATTTGCAAAACTGCGACAGAAACACTATTTCAGCCTCAAATGATCCTTGACCGGATGCTGCCACTGGCGCAAACCACGAAGAAGGAAGCAGTTGGAGGGTGATGGCGCATGAATTATTGTTCATGAGTGATTAATTCAATTTTTTATTTAATGAAAGCACTGCAATTGCAAAATTGTGTTTTTTCGACATTAGCAGAATACCAACAAAGTTTTACTCGCATTTAAAATGGAAACACAGCTACTGGTGCTTCCCCTCCGCCCAGCTAAATGTTTGGATTATTTTTGCTTTTGAGATTATCTCATTTTATGATTTCTAAATATTTTTACGCCTTATGATCAACTGTTTACCAACCCACTGATATTATTCTTGTGTAGGCACTTCAGGAGGTAGCAACAAACCACAATGAACTGTAAGCGGTAGAATGCTATCGTGGGGTCAGCGTTGACGTTTTGTATCAGGTCAAAAGTGAAGATGAAGGAGTGAATAACAAGTTTGTCAGGGTCGCTTGTTTATTGAACTATGATCTGAAAGGGATTTCAGTCTCATCAGACCAAACCAAATGATTCCAGATTAAATTCAAGTAGAATTTTAGCAAACTTCATATCTCTTATCACGGTAGGACATTTCTCCCAAACAGCTGGTTAAATGGCATATAATGGTTGTTATGGCAACTTGGAGGTGACACATTTTGCCCCTGTTGTCTGAACAGTGAGCTTTACCCTTTTTGACCATCCTTCTCACTGTGGGACATACTAATGTCAAAACATAATGGGAATGTATAAATTCAAAACAATTGTGCTTCTGTAGATTATGTTAAAACAGCGACTTTTTCCTCTACATAATAAATTCTCTAAATTTAAAGGTAGGGTACTTAATTTTTTTAGATGAGATTATGCTGCTGCAATAAAAGATTTAAGTAAGGTTTTTTTTTTCTTTTCTTTTCTTTTTTTTTTTTTTTACCAGCAATGCCAAGAAGTTTGTTTCCATGTGTGCAGACTGCTGCGGCTTTGAGAAGAAGTTAATCCTGATCAGACTTACTCAGTCCTCACGGCATTCAGCCGCAGTCTCAGGTGTTTGGAGCAGAGTGAAGTCTTAACTCAAACATGTGAACAGGTGTGTTTCTAGAAGGGTTTTGTGTAGGTTCTGGTGTGTTTTATTTTCCTTTACATGTCTAGCAGAAGATTCAGATGTTAGACGTTCACGTGCTGGAAGACATGGAGCTTTAATCTCAATCTCAAAGTTTACACAGTGGACTGCGGATCACACTGCGTTGTTGCAGGTGTTAGGAAAGATTAGGTAGAAGTTTTAGATTTGGGGAAAAAGGAAAGCAGAAACAAGGATGTCCTGTTGTTTTTCAGCAAATGCACTTCAGATCGCCTCAGTATTGCTCATGCCTTAAATCAGTTACCTATCAGGTAGAAGGGAGTCAGTCATCTTCATCTTGACTGAAACCCTTCATTCATGTTTTTTTCTGCTTCAATTGCATCAACCTGCATCTTCATATTTGATTACAAAGCTTGGAGAAACTGTCCGCTTTCAGTTTAGATCAGCAATAAGGCATTTTCTCCATATATCAGATGTTTCTCATGCAATGTTGTACATGTAAAGTCTTTGTCTTAAATTATGTAAGCTAACCATTTTATTTGAATTTTTTTTGCTTTCGTAAGCATTGGACTTTGATGTGTGTGGGTGTTTGTGTTTATATTTATTTTTTGTTCTGGAAAAGGGTTTAGGAGGGATAAAGATACAGGTAAATTTCATTCTGTCTGGCTGGTAGAGACTTTATTTCAAATATTATCCCCCGAATTGTGACATTTTTGTAAACCTCAACCTTGTTTTGTGCATATTTATAAGTTAATGTTTTTTCCCTGTCCTATTTAAATACATACTGTATTTCTCCACATTTGATTAGTTAATAACTCCTAAATAAGGTAAAAATAACTTTAGAAAGATGGAAAGTTTTATTTCCTTTATTGATAGACGTTTATTATTTCATGCTTGAATTGTAAAATTGGTTTGAAACAAAAATATTTGTCACAAGTAGAATTTCTAATCTGAAATGAGCCATTTTTTCAGTTTCATGCTTCAAACTTCTTTTAAAGTGTAAAATTTTTATAACTAATCTCATATTTTATCTTAAAATCCAGTTTATAACATGTAACTCAGTGATTCTTGAGAAGAAGGACAGAACAGGTCTTATGGATAAAGCACAAAATTTGAATAAAATATATACAAAATGTAATTTATTATTTTTTTTCAAATATTTGACTAAACTAACCTGGACCACGTGAGCAGAACAATGCATGTTTTCCTGGTGTTTGCTGAATACTTTTCATTTTAAATATTGTAGGTGGATGGTGTCTGTAAAATCCCTTGTCCTGGAGCAGAACTCGATACATTATAATAGTTTAAAACAAATAAAGGAATAATTCTAAGATAATATATTATGACAGTCAAGTATAAGTATTCAAATAAATAATTATAAAAGTATACAATAAATTGAATTAAAACTCATTTTTATATATTTTGCAACTCAATTGAAATTTGTCCCAAGTTTTTGTCAACACCGTCAGACATAAAAATAATTTAAAATAATCAGACATTATTGGGGGGGCATCAGAACTTCTGAGGACCCCATGACCTCTTCCTTTCTCTTCCTTTGCTAAGAGGGCTAGCCAGCAGCCTGGGTTGGCTTCTTCAGGTTCTTTAGATTTGTATACATCAGATGCCATCGGATGCCGATACCATGTTGTATATGATGATGATAAAAAAAATAAAAATAAAAAATGGCTAGGCAGCTCTGGTAGGCTTATGTTATTGGGGCCTGCCTATGCAATGCATGGCAGGAACTTGCTGTTCTACACCCAATAAGCGGTCTCTTTATATCTTAATTGGGGCCTGCCCATTGCAAAAAATTTATAAATAAATTTATAAATAAATATTTTATATTTATTTATAAAAAATAAATATAAAATAAATGTTATATTTGTTTTTGTCAGATGGTGTTGACAAAGTTCTGGGTCAGGTTCATTAAAAATTAAATTTTCAAAAAAATGTTCCAACTGGGAGCCTGCACCTTTACCATCTTTACATTTCCAAAACATTTTTTGTCATATTTGAATACATAAGGTTGAGGAATAGTTACATTTTTGGGGGGAGAAAATTGAAACCCATTTTGTCCCTCTTCTCAAGAATCACTGAACTATTAGGATTTTGTTTGACCTTATACTCCGAGCGACAGCTGAACAGTAGAGTTGGCGGCGCTGCCCCTCTGTGTGATTTGTGTGTTTTTCTCTGCAGGATGAAGGCAGTGCCTTGGTGAGGTAAAGTGATTGTTGTGCGTTTGTGTTATGGTGAAAGAACGTGTGGTGTGCAGGTGGTTTTCGATAAAGTTTGCACCTTTTAAACTTTTTTTAAAAATCAATTGTGTTGTAGTTGTAGAAATCAGTGGCTTGCATAATGTGAGAGCAATTATAAATGGCTTTTTAAAAATATAACGGGTCAGGGATGTGACGGATTATTGGGGAAATAGGACATTCAATCCGATTTTTATAACACTATGTGCTAAAATTAGATTTTTTATTTTCTGGCAAAGTCAGTTTGGGATATAAATGAGAACAAAAGAACTATTATTATTTCAGTCACTGTGCTAATAAATGTTGCTGTGTGCTGTGTTATGAGAACCAGACTCATGCAACAGCATACTCAATGCTGCGTTTGTGCGTGTGCGCACGTTTCCAGAGTTACAGAGTTACAGATTAGTTTCAGTGTCCTTTTGTATCAAATTGTCCCAGTCAATGTTTTTGACACAAATTAAAGTTGACTATTTTGATCCGACCTGTTTGCACCATCTCTGTTTGCACCAACTTACACAGTTCTGCTCAGTTTGCATTGATTTATTATTCATTTGCAACTGGTAATATTGTAATAAAACACAAACTTTATTTTCAATATGGAAATTGCTTAGAAATTATAAATAATTGTAAATTCAGGAGCAATCTTGTTATATTGAGAAAATGAGAAACTCAAAACTTGTTAAATCAGAAACCTTCTGGTTATAAAGAGGTGAATTTTTCATCTTGTTATGAGATCTAAAAATATGTTTTTGTCAAAAAGGACCATGTTAAAAAGCATAAAGTGACTCACTGACTCCTTTTTTCACCGTTTCTTCTAGACGACTTCTCAAAATCCCAAGCAGTGTTACTGTTTTTCTGCTACTTTTCTTATTTAAAACAGTAAGTTTTAATGTAATATAAATCTTGTTCTATCAACACTTTAAGAAAATCTGTCAAAATTAGATTTTCTTTCTTTTTTGTTGTTGCTTAAACTAGATAACTAGATACTGCTCCTATCAAATTCAGTAAGATTTTTCAGTGATTTGTCACATTTTGTTTTTTAATTTGTGCTTCTCTTTAACACTTCATTTTTTATGCTGGGAAATGTAATACATTTGTAAGATGAAATTTGTTTGCATTCAAGCTCTAAATGATTATGAACTGCCAAAAAGTATTAAAAGGCAGCAAATAAAAACATTTAAAAAGAGACCTTTTGGTCCAGCTGTGAATTTTGATTGATCTGACAATTAACTTTTTGTGTAGTCAATAATTGGGATTCTATGACAGAGGATCAGGGTTATACTGAGAAAAAATAATAAAATGATCAATTTACAAGAATAAACTTGTATGAGTTGAAATAATGAGAAAGTGAATAATGTGACAAAGTCAATATTTGGAGAATGAAGTCATAATATGACTATTCATTACATTAACATTACAACTTCATTCTCTTATTTTTTTTACTTTATTTAGTATAAATTTATTCTCGTAATGCTGTGA